>NW_013666141.1:176289-201011 GCF_000517525.1 Limulus polyphemus
TAACGTTTCGACAAGGTTTTGTCATCATTGTACCTGATGATGACAAAACCTTGTCGAAACGTTATACATTTGCTGTCATGTTAAAGTTGTATTAAAGTTTTTCTTCATTACCCATTTAAGCCGTCTCCAGCCATTATTACTTATTATAAGTATTATTACAAGTTACAGCTTTTACAGTAAGGAAGAATATTTTTTACAACAGGTAAGACATTTCGATCAATGGTGAGATCATTCTCAACTACACAAGTTTTAAGGGGAAAGAAGGTTTTAGTATTTAGATTGTTGAGAGAAACGTTGTACCTGATCTAAAAATATTCTTCCTTACTGTAAATGTTATAACTTGTAATAAAAGTTTTTATTTTCTTGTTTATCCAAGTTTCAGTGAGATAATTTTTAAGCCTGATACTTTGAATTTTTAAAAGCATTATTGTTTGAGAACACAATGTTCATAAAAAGATTATTTCTAAACTCTACGCATTTACTCTAACAACAAAGGCAAAACTGTAATTAGGATAATTGGAAATACCATGGCTTCTGCTTTATCTATTGTTTTTGTAGTTTCAATGAAAAAAAAACACATTATATATGCAGACTTATTTCCCCAGGCGTATTAGGTTCGTTACATTGGTGACAACTCTTTCTTGGCAAATAAGCTCATTACCTCCTTGAGGATTGTTCACCTAAGCAATCAAACAAGAGCACAGACTCTATTTTATTATTTAATATTTGAATCTACATTTTCACTAGGCTGTACTAAAAGAAAAGAAGAAAAAACTATAAAATAGTTGCATAGTTGATCAAGTTAAGAAATAAAAATTGTTAAACTCCAGTTACAGAGTACAGATCTGATCCAACCTTAAAGGATGAAATTATATTTCTAAATGCAGAAACTATTTTGTTTATTAAAATCTAGTATAAAATACCCGTCCTTCGCTTGGAGGTTCAAGGCCCCATCATGATTCACCCAGGTACGAATGTACCGATTAAGCTCTTCCATTGTCCCAATTTACTTCTATATCTATTCGAAGAGATACCTGAGTACAAGTTCTAAGTTTGATCGTGCTATCTTGGAAGTGTGGCTCTGTACATAGTGCTAAAGATGGCGTGCCGGGATCCAGAGGAGACCGGAAACACAAAATCAGATACCAGATTCTGGATCATTGACCCTGAATACCTACTCTTAAACCCCAACGTGCCTGGCCGACCTTCATGGCATGTTGTAGCACCACTTGGTAACCCCCCTTCATAAGGAGTCTATGTTACATAAGAACACTTCACGGGTCACCCTGACTCCTCATACCAAGTTTGGTCCTACTAGCCCCAAAGTTGCGAGAGGAGGAGTTCGAGAGCAAATAAAAGAACAGACAACGTGATGTGATTAGTGTTTAAGCATAACGGTGCACAATGGACTATTTGTGCTCTTCCCTTCACGGATATTGATTCACGATTTTAAGAGGCGAATAAGTTCTCACTCTTGTAATAACTGTATCTGCTACTGAATATGTTTTATCATCTGGTAAGAAGTTGAAACTATTATCTTTAAGGAATAAAAATATGAAAAGAAATCATATCTTATTTATTCTTCAAGATAATATTCTTTCGATTTCCAGTTGCATTTTAAATAAAAACTATTTCAGGTTGTTTGAAGGCAATTGAGATTTTTTTGTAAGAGATGACTTAAAAAGTAACAATTTGGGAAACGTAATTTAGACAAACTATAGAACACCAATGCGGAGTAATAACTCTTCTCAATTTATCACGGCGGTAAAAAGGCCAGGAAAGATGTCAAACCATTTCACAATTATAACTTATGGAAAGGTAAAGTACAGGCCATAAATCAGAATGTTTCAACGGATTTGTAACTATTTGTTAATTTGTTTTTCAAAAGCTTTATTATCCAATATAAACTGATAAAAGTATTCGAAAGCAAATGTTCGTTATATTTTAAACTAGTTGTCACGACACCATTATCACAGCTTGCAACAGTAAGTTATAAATCAAACACCAATGGCCCAGTTCAGGATACTAAGAACTTTCACCACCATTTGACCAAAAGTCTTTCATACATTACAAGCTGAGCGATTTACGGTCTTGGCTCTAAATTAGACAATCTACTGAAATGCTAGAGACTTCCGATTGGTCATTCCTTTAATCTTTAGGGACTTCGTTCTCCGACTACAAAAGTTCGAGATAATGCTGATCATCAGGCGAATGATAGGTCGACATCTATTAGACGCTTATCTGAAATAGATCTCACTACACAGTCACGATTTCTTGCAGACTGGTCTCTGAGGCACTTTAACAGGGTATTTCATCTGAACTAAGGAAATAAGCAACAAAGAATAAAAAATAGTCTTTATTAAATTAATACATGCTGAAAGTAGTTTAAAGACGCAATGAAAGCAAGATAAAACTATACCACCATCTCTGAGTCTTTCCAGCCCATTTGTAACGCGAACAACCGAGCACATATTTACATGATATTGAGAACTTTCGATTACCATATGCATCTGTATATTGAAAGTATTATATAAATATAGTATCATCAATGCTGAACACTCTGATGGCTAAACATAAAGAGAGATAGTATCCGCTAGTGTCGGATTTTTGGTATTATGTTTTTACCATGGTTTGCAACTAAAATCATAAGATACACCATGAAGATGGTGGAACAGCTTTGTTGTGATATAGGACAAAAATATTCAAGTGACAAATTCAGTTCGTTAAAAAGCGTGTGCATTATGTGAAATCACTGGATTTAACACGGTAAATCCATTCTGTACTTTTGACAAAAAAAGTGTTGGAATGCCTTCACTGAACTCCAAAATTACTTATAGAACCATGCAATACACCAGCATAATTTGTTGCTTATATGTTCTGATTTCACGCTGTACCAGTAATTATAACTTGTGCTGTAAAGAGGAAAGATCCAAAGAACTTATCATTAACAAATGATACGACTCGAAAATTAGATCAATAAATTTATTTACAAGCACAGTCTGTCATAGCCATGTTTCCCATCGCTCGTGTCTACCTCACGGCAGGTAGCCCGTTTTGCAGCTTTGCGCTTAAAACAAAATAAAAAACAGATCGCCCGTTGCCACTATATAGCTATGCACTAGAGTAGACGATGCTTATCTTTTTCTGTGAATGAAAGTTTTTCGCCGCTACAAGGTAAAGTTACAGTCTCTCAAAAACTTCAGTGTACATACACCTGCAACTGTAATGGCATCTAGCATAATTATTACATCTCAGACATATGAAAAGGTAAAGTGAATCAGACAAAAATCTACGCAGAACTGTAATGGTTATAAAGTGACATAATAAATTGTTATATTTTCAACACCATTGTGATATCTTCTTTATATATGTTTTTATGCTTAAGCAGAGGTTTGGTTCTTTATATTCAAACGATTTTCGAGAATCACCACATCGCCACTCGTGATCATACTCTATCTGACGACAGTGCGCTTTGACAATAGCACTGCAACGTAGTTTTCAATGCAAAAGCCTCCGTTGTAAGACTTGTCAGGTTCAAAGTATACTGTTCCTTCCTACTTGTTTTCCATAATCCATCTAGTGCACAAACGTTCTTTTGAATAGTCGATAGCACAGAAATACATCTCTTCGTATGGAATAGCATGGATACATGTTTCATTCTCCAGCTGCTTGAGGTAAACAACGGTTGAGCTTATACGTTGTGGAAGCAAATTATGTATACGTTACTTTTCCAAAATGAGATCTTTATTGATTACATTGCATAGATTTGCCACGACTTTTGCCACGAACTTTGTTTTCGCTTTCCACGGTTGGAGTACGACTTGTTTTAAGTCTTTGTGTTGATGGTCCTGATTCCCAAAGTTGTTCCACATTCCTCTGTTTTCTCATGTCACTACGTACAAGGGATATCAGAGTCTTGGTAACTCTAAATCATCGATGTGAACACATTTTTATGAGCTAAGTGTACAATTATTTTGTGTCAGAAAGGGCTGTTACATACCCTTTCCAAAAACGATCATTTTTCGGTGGCATCGTACTACTATAGTGATAGTTTTATTCAAAATAATATTTATGTAATGTACTCAACGCTCTGTATACATGTGTGTGAGCTCTAATACTAATTCTTTTTTTTTTGTCAAACTGTTTTCATACGATTCACGTGTATATTGCGAAGCTTTAGTTCAAATGTCTAAAATTCGACATGTTTTGAAATAGCAGTATTAAAGAATAAAATATTAACATTAGATAAGAACTTTATTACAGTTCAGTAAATCGATCCAATAGAAGGAAGCTTTGTAACGCTCTACAGCGATTCTGATACCTCAGGCTGAAGTGCTTGTAATAGGAAAGTATCTCATTTAATGTTAATGTATACAATTATTTATGATTTACTTACACCATATGCCATAGAAGATGTTGCGTTTCATAAATAACCTATGAATCGATTTTATAGTGTTTTTCCATTGTGCTTATTGTTGTTGTACAGTTGACATGAACAGACAAATATGGTAGCTTTCTTTCATTACGAGTCTCGCAAGATGTAACTAACTAGAGCATGTCCAGAATATATTTCAGAAATTAATTCAAACAATCATTACGCCATAAAATGTGAACCTTTTTTCAGAATGAATGCGTTTTATTTCTAAATAGAATCAGGATATTCATAAGATAAGTTATGTTAGGTCCATTACTGTGCTGCAACATAATATGTATATATATATATATATATAGCACATACGAATTACCTACTAATGTACTGGCCTTTTTTTAGGTAACCAAGTACAAGACGTGTTTAGGATAAAATGATATCGAAAAGCCTTTGAATGTCGAATCTTCTGAAAGCCGTGAAGTTTTTCTAGAGTTTTCCGGGAAACTTCAGAATTTCAAGCTTTTTCAATTACTTGAAATAACCTTTCAAGCACTGCTACTAGTCGTTACATTAATCAACAACAAGGGTGGATTTGCCATTTCGTAAAAAACAAATAATTATTAGCTCATTTCAGATAGAATTGTTCACCCGAAAGCTAGAGTGTGGTTTAAACGCTCTATACTTTTTCCTACAAGTATCTATGATTTTAGTCTAAACATATTGTACAATATGATATCCACTCTTCTCCCGAAATGAACAAGAGCGGCTCAGTTGACGATAATCGTTTCATTCTGTTTGATTTTTGTGTAAAGGGATCCTGGAATATCATGGCGACAGTGGCAAGAAACGTGATCAGCAATACATGCAGTCGAGGAATCTCTACTGTTACCCTTGTCTACAAAAGTAAAAGATTCACTCTTGTGCTCCAATGTGTTTGCGTTTCTGTTCGCTAACCAATCTATGGAGTAAGAAAAGACTAAGTTAGTTCTTGTATCGCTTCTTTTATTCATTAAATGAAAATCTGACCTAATACGACTCCGAGTCACGCGGTTTATTTATGTTCTATAGCTATTAAAATGATATATTAATTCACAGCTCCCCCCCCCTCCTTGGTATTTTACTCATCAGGTATTATCCAAAAACCTTTAGCTTCGATGAAATCAACTGCATGCAGGTCTGTCCGTGTTGTCTTCATTGTGGTAGTCACATGACATGTACAACACTGTGTACAAGTTTTGATCCTAAATCTTACATCATACTGAGATAAACTAAATATGTTAAATCACGCTCTTTTGAAAAATATAAATCACAATAATAAAACATAATCAACAGAATTATAATTATTTACGTTATGAAAAGAAAGTAATACGCTTTAATTACTACGATATATATTTGGCCAATGTCAGATCATAAACATACTAAGTTCAAGTACAGCATGAACGTGATTCAAGATTTTGTATGTTACGGTACTTAATGAACAACATTATTTTCTGTCACAAATTAACAATTACTCGACTGCAGACACAACCTGATGGTTTAGTACTTATTTAAGATTAATAGCTTTAGTCTTATCGTGTTTGTAAATAAAAACATAATCTATTCTCCTAGGCCGAGTATTTCCACAAATTCAGTTTGTCTGTAGGTATATAAAACTAATTTTAAAATAAGATATTTTTTTCAGTTTAGAAATGTAATTTTCAAGAACAAACGTTGCCCCTTAGTTTACGTGTTTTAAGTCTTTCCTTTCTGAGGTAATAAGTAGGATCCAGTATTACTTGTTTTATCTTTAATGTCCAGTGTCATCTCCATGTTGACGTCTAGTTACACAATCTATATAAATATATATTTTCACAGTCCATGTCGATATCCAGGATGAGCTTCCTTCCAAGAAATACAAGCTTCAAATATCATTTGAAGATATAAATGCAGATATCATACGTATTACAGAAACCCTGTTAAACCAGTATTATACATCTAATTTTCCTGGATAAACAACCATAAGAGTAGAGTGAGCATACAAAACATTCCGTACTCATGATATTCCTCTATTACGTAAAAGATCATTAGTAGTACGAAATCTATCTGTAAGGTAGCTAAAAGAAACCAAATCGTTAGTTCTGATCTTAAAAATGTCACCATTATCACTATTGTTGGTGTTTACTTTTCTCCAAGCAGTAAAGTTGACGCTGGTTCTTCACTAAAATTATATCTTATGTCAAAAATCTCAATAGTAAGCACAAAACCCATTTAATCAGGTATGTATAGTTTTAACGCAGAACATCATACAGAAAGTTCCTAAATTACTATCGCTCTAGCTACCCACTGTTCTAGGTCATTCATCTAGGTTATTATCTTTGCCTTTCCTTGGGAAAGATTACCGTAAAATTATATATACCATGTGAAAGTATACTATGATGTTTTCCACTGGCAACTCGAGTGATATCTTGAGGATATAATATCCCTTATTTTGTGATGGAAATAGTCAACAGTCACATAGGTAGTTCACATACCCTGAGAAGACTAGCTTTGCTGTTATATGTCCAGTTTCTCATTCTTAAAGTCAGTCAGATCAAATTCAAAGAATTCAGACTTACTCCATAATGCATGTTCTGCTGGACCTTCTGTTAATCTGTAAAACCTATTTTCTCACTCTTGAGAAAAATCAGGGCATCCGAGAATATCATAATATTTTAAATGATATGAATAACCTTAAACTTTTATAGCATTCCCACCCATAAATCCTATGGTTATAACTTTAGTGATATTGTAAATCTTTGTATCTGCTCACCAACTATCACCTCATACTTCACTTCTTTCAGTGAAGTAAGACGTGGATACAATTCACCTCCTTGTATGGTGTGACGTCAACCTAAGTCCCTCCAATTCTCAACTCAACGTAAACCAAGCATTAATTACAACAAGCCTAACTGGTCAAAGTATGCTTTCAAGTTAGGTGCTAACTAACCTCCATATCTAATCACTAGAGCTGATGAACCTTCGCACATTCTCAAGTACTATCATACAATCAAGGAATGCCTTATTAACTCAGCACATAAAAATGTTCCAAAACACTCTCAACACAGAAAGAACAACACATGGCGACCCAACTCACACATACCAAATACCATTAAAGAACAGAGAAAACAGAGAAACATACAATAAATCCACAAATCCAAAACAAATAAGTACACTCAAAAGCACTTATTTTATGAAATTAAATGTTTATAGAGAGATAACTGGGAGATTTTCTTCTTTCACATAAAACACACCCATAAAAACAATTTAGGAAATACCTAAAAGGTTTTACAAAGAGTGGCCTCAACAACCAATCTACCCGCACTTACCTGTGTGGTAGCCAGAGAGATCATATTGGCTAGAATTTAAATAATTTTATTTCTATGATATTCAAAAGTTACATAATTTTACCAGACTTTAGTTATCTGTATTAGTTAAGTATTGACCACTAAAGCTGTACTGTGAGGTTGCAACATTTCTCCATAAGACAAAAGTCTTGCATTATCTCTTCGTTCTTATGGTACTGATGGGCTTGAAATTAGTGGAAAGTGGCCATCAGATGTTTCTAACCCAAATTTCCCCTGAGAATACAATGTGGTCAGTTTCCAATCTTGTGTTTCAGTAGTTAAAGTTATAGAATCGTCACTTCTTTGTCTTCTGACTGGACATGAGTGTTTGAATATTTGTAGTTACGTTAGTCTCTACCTGGACAACAGAAGCTTTCTGCTGTAAGGCCCAGTTCAGCTACTGTCGAGATAACTCATACAAAATATTCAGTCAAATAAATAGTGTTATTTCAAGTTCAGCTGTGTTGGTTTGTACAATGTCTTTGTTTTATTCCTTGTATGGCACCACTTAACCCGTGTTTTTTTTGTTGTTGTTTTTGTTTTATTCCTTGTATGACACCACTTAACCCGTGTTTTTTGTTGTTGTTGTTTTTTTTTTCACAGCTTAAAATTTATCTCTAACACGCATCAATTCCTACTGTAATTATTTGATTTTCATTCTTGAAACATTAGTGACTCACTGCCAGCTAGATCTCAGCGTTCCTCTAGATATTGTGGCTGTACTTATTTTTAGGTACTTTTTTATTTAAGCATACTGTAAAGTAAGTCAAGTATTAAACTTTGGTGTCGTGATCAAGATTTAAGCGGATAAGGTAAGTGAAGATCAGCATACTTTATATTGCTAATGAATGTTTGGTTTGGTGTAAAAGAGACTAGACAGACCATTGATATAGAAGTCAAGATCAATAAAGAAAATCCAGCTTCTAGATGTAGAATGTTCTCCATGATGCATCAATAAATTGGAAGTTTACTATTTGTCCTCTGGTCGATGATAGCTTGATAATGCCGTTATCAGAATGTATCACGCTTGAACTGAGCACCAAGAAAGGATGTCTAAGCCGACTGTTTCTCTTAGTAATCTTAGCCATACTAAATATATACCAAACTAATCTTGCAGTAATGTGTTCAGTGAGTTACTTACTGGGAAAGATGGACTTCACAGACTTTAAGGGGGTAGGATTTATGTGAGATCATGCGCTCATTTCTAAGGTGTTCATAAGCTGTAACAGGAAGAGGCACAGTCACACATACAGCCACCTCAATAAAACCTACGTCACATCGACCATATCAGGCATTGTTTCAACCCAGTCTGGAATTGTGTTATCTACCAAGCCAAGCTCAAGATGAGACTGAAGCACAGTAGGCAACTAGCACCTAGTGTTGGAGTTTTCCTAATTTTCACTGTGCCTTTCAACATAAATTCTTATATTGGGTGATTACAGGTTAAATATTTATATGTTTTAACTTTAGTTGAAATTTGTTGTCATAGAGAGATAATGTGTAACTCATAAGATGCAGTTATTCGAGTTTTGCACTGAAATGTTTCATATGTTATAATCCACCTACTCTCTGATTATATGTTGCTTTGTTCAATATTTTATGTATACATATGAAATCACACAGTCTTTATGCAAACTTGAACTTTGTGTTTATGATACTCTTGCGGATAGGGATTGTATGATACATGTATTGTTTTTTTTATTTTTCTTAAATTTTTGTTAACTCAAATGCAATGTCCACGAAGGTGTAATTTTTGATTAATCAGTTATTTTCATTCTATATGAGAAATATACCTTCCCAAGTAGGAAATAAAATAAATGAATAAACATACCTCCATAAAGAACATTAAGCATTTAAGTACGAATTTCTTTAATGTTAAATTTGAAATTATATAATCTAATATTCCTAAATATCATTGTCACTGATATGTTTATTCTAAAATTTTATCTTATATACTAATCAGTTGGAAATATTTATGCTCCAAACTTAAAATGTATTAATAGTGATAATGTTACTAAGTTCATATAGATATAGATGCAATATTCCTGCAGTAACTGAGTGTAAATCACGTCAGGCCTGGGGAACTAGAAGAAACTGAATGAATCATTTCGGGTTTCTGGGAAACTGGAAATAAGTGAACAACTGACGGAAGCTCCTTTCTTCCTCTTTAGTGGCAACACAAGACGTAGATAAATCAATAATTTTGCCGGATGGGTTGAACTCGACTGTTGAAATAAGGCAGAGCATATCCTGTGTGATGGTATCTCAAGAAGTAGATCAGACTTAATTAATACTTTGCGATTGTGAAAAACCACATTGCAGATATCTTCCCATTCAATAACCCTCTCATCCACCGCTCATTCAAATACAAGCATCAAACTTCCTGAGAATCTCCGGTGTGAATATCATTAAATATTGCATCAGAAAGATGAGCTAAAGACCAAATTAGAACATTTTGGGGAGACCCGATAGAAATTTGGCATTGATTAGCCAGCATCAATAAAGATTAAAGATTCAAACCAAATCAAACAACATCTTCATAAATTGCTTTGGCCTAACAGAGAACTGAAAACTGAGCATAAGATGAGGAAGGAAGAAATTACATTACCTCTTGGAAATGTTTGTTCCTTACTGATTATCAATACAAACTAGAATTAATTAACAATTACATTACATGACTGTATAGGCCACTAACTATGAAAGCTATAATTTTTATATTTTTTATTTACATGAGCTGCATATCTAGAAGACACCCATTAGCCACAACTGTTAGTGCCAGATTAAACGTGCACAAGACACCTAATTGAATCTGAGACAAAACACTTCTTATACAGTTCCCTAATCTTTATTCTAATATGAAAAAAGTAGACGTATTTTTATCCATTTTCTTTACAGTAGTTACCACTTATAATCGCCTTTTCCTCTATTCCAGCTGACTATATATACATTTATTCTACTTTTTGCCAGACCATAAAGTGGTATACTTACTCCACTTGTAACAAAAATATCTTTTGCACGCTTCATCACGTTCCAGCTTCAGAAATTTTAACGAATAAAAAACTAATTTTTAGGCTACGCGAAAATATATTTTTCTTGAAATTGGATTTTAACTGAGATTCTATTTATTCATAATTTCTAATCCATTAATGAGAGGAAGACCAAGACTATTGACGCTGGATTATTTTGACAGTTTTTAGTGTATGGTTTTTACAGTGTAACATACTTCACTTGGTATAATTTTTTTTTTGTTTCTTACAACGAATGAACTCATCTGTTAATTCAAAAAATGAACTAATTAATCTTCATGGAAGGTTTAAGCTGTGAATGTATGAAGGCTGGTAGTGGAAGTTACACGAAGTATTGTCACTTACTATATTTCTCTTACATACGCCCTATTGATCAAAGAATTAACTAAACAACTCTTTTCAAAACTATAGATCCTGCACGAGAGATACCACTTTACCACAGGTTGTTCGATACTTAATTTTTATCTCTTCTTATTTTATTGCTTATAATCAGAAACTTAAATCTTGTTAAATTTTGAAATTGATTTTCAAACAAATATCGTAATATTTATGGAAAGACATTTAAAACTTTCTTAAAGAGCAAAGAACTCTACTTAATGGATAGATACTGAAAGCAGCTAAACTATCGAGTCTCGAACACCGCAATTCTCGTTTTTTACAGAGGGAACTTGGCAGAAGACTTAAACTATGTCAGTAAACTCCTAAAACCCCCGAATCCGTTTATAGCAGTAAACAAAAATGTATTCAATTGATTCAAGTTTAAAAACGTCGGATGGCATAACCTAACCGTACTGCCGTGTTATTAACTTAGCTGAGAAGTTCGCTAGGCAGAATTGTGATCTCGAATCCCAACTAGTTTAAGTTGCTCTCTTTTGAAGAAAGAAGAACATATAGTTATAACATTATTGGTTTTATCCCCACCTCGGTGACTCAGTAGTAAGTATTATGGTTAATAACGCTAAAATTAAGGTTTCTATACAATTGGTGGGCATAGAACAGTTGACCCATTGTGTTACTTTATATTAACGACAAAAAAATTATTGGTTAATTTTTTCGAAAAATTCTACATTGAATTAGGCCAGTTGGTTAGGGCGCTCGACTCGCAATCTGTGGGTCGCGGGTTCGAATCCCCGTCCCAACAAACTTGCTCGCCCTTTCAGCCGTCGGGGCGTTATAATGTGACGGTCAATCGCACTATTCGTTGGTAAAAGAGTAGCTCAAGACCCTTTAGTCTTACACTGCTAAATTAGGGACGGCTAGCGCAGATAGCCCTCGTGTAGCTTTAAACAAACAAACTACATGGAATTTACGTGTTCAACATATTATACATATTGTTATAAGTGTTGACTTTAAGTATGTTTTTAATCACTAACTAATTTACAATATAGAACAAAGGTACATTATTTAAGTCTTTGAATTAGTATTTTTTTCATCTTTAAAAATATTTATCCTATCCACATAAATGTTTTAACGTAGGTTATTTGTCGATTTTAATTACTCTGATTCCATCCCTACGTTGACCCCCAGTCTGCGGACTTACAGCGCTAGAATCCGGATTTCGATACCCGTGGTGGGTGGAGCACAGATAACCCATTGTGTATCTTTCTGCTTAATTACAAACAAACAATCCATTCCTACAGGTTAAAAACCAAAATGTTCATGAAAATTTTAAATATCTCTTAAATCAATATAACAATTATATGTATGTAAATATTTTTAGCGCAAAACCACATCAAACGCTATCTGCGCTGCGTTCTTATGATAAAATCCTGCGTATCGACCCGATACATGAAGTAAGTAAAATATTTTTTTATATTCAAAGAAATTACCACGTCAAGGCTAATTAGCCTACCAAAACTAATACAGTCTTCTTTAAAAACAAATTGTACTTGATTACTTGCATGAAAAAATAATTAATACAATGAAGTATGTAAGATATATTTTTAAAAATAGTTTATCATATTGGTAAAGAGGTCTTTGAAACATGGAAAATATTGTTTGCATTCTACATTGAATGTTGTTGTTTTTTTTATGAAAGCAAAAGGATATTCGCTCTTCATATTTCATGAGAGTTATGAAAAAACATGCAAAACAAAAATAATAATATTATGTGCAGTAAGCTTTAAAAACGTTTATTTATTTGTTTGTTTTAACATAAACCTGCACAATGGATTACATGTCTTCTGAAGGGATCGAACCAGAATATATATTGAGCTATAAGGAAGGGGGGGGACTTTATAACACATAGAGCTATTGTGTTTTGTCTAAATTACCAGGGTTGATTCATTTGATAACGTCACAGTTATACTATTTTAATCCTCTCTAGTTACAGCACCACTGTCTTAAACTATACCCCCACTCCCGCTAACTTTTATGTTCTAAACAACACTTGGTTGAACCCAGATAATCTTTTCCACATTAAGAACGCTGAAATTTGTTGATTTATTTAGCTTTAGCTTTAAAAAATTATCAGTTCTCAACACATATTTTAAAGCCATACATACTGACATTTACGGATGTTTTGCTTTCAAAATATTACTGGTTTTATTTGCTTTTTTAGCCTTTCTTAATTCAAATTTAGTGATGACTAACGCAGATAGTCTTTGAGTATCTTTGTGGGAATTTCCTAAAACAAACAAAGTTAGAATTAACCTGGTAATGAATAAAGCAACGTAATGAATAAAGCTTAGTATACCATTTTTAGTAAGAGTAAACAAAGTCATAAAACAGAAACTTATAATAATTACAATACTTTGATTCTTTAGATTATTACCCTCGCTGTTGATGTTATTTTCAACCATAATACCAATAGTATCTTATGAGGTTCTGCCAACTTAGGATACTTACGTTAGTCCTAAATCGAAATAATAAATCAATAAATCAAAATATACAAAATGATATTACTACAACTAGCTCACAGATTGTACTCAACTTCTTACCACAGTTTATAAAATACAAAGTGTTATTTTTGGTATGCACTAATTTCGGATAAAAACAAACAAAGTACTAACAATTCGAAATATCACAAACATTTACATAATTTAAAAAATCAAAAATAAATTTAAATGTAATATGCATGTGTAGTAATAGATCTCATTTCTGTTCAGATGTTAAAAATACAGTGGAAGCATATTTATACATATTTCGGGTGGGAATAGGTATGAAAAAATATCCTTATTTTTACCACTTTATCCTTTCATTCTTTTGTTACTTTCGCTTACAGCAGTTGGTGTTTTCAGTTTGAAATAACAATAAACGCTGCAAAAAAAAACGTGTGTCGAAATTAAAAGAAAACAACCAAACCGCTGTTGGTTCACAATAATAAACATCAAATATAGATGTAAATTTTTAGTTTTCGTGCAAATCAACTTACGTGAATTATATCTACTGCGTATACTAGTTTGAATCTCCTAGTTTTACAGGTTGGGTAATATAATTGAATTTAAGTACTGTTGCTATGGCAACGAATATACGTCCTCATTACGCAGATGCTTAGTTTCATGCTTTAAAATATTCGTATAAATTATTAATATACTGAGAAATTAGGATAAAATAAACATAAACATCATAATTTTGCATAAAATTCCGTGCAGTAGCTTAAATCTTTTCTTAGCTTAATATTATATGAATTTAATACTTTAGCTTGAAAGGTTTGATTTAGTTTTTGTTAAGCACAAAGCTACATAATGGGCTGAGCCACTGGAGGGCGCTTTAAATGAACATAAATAAGACTTTCTGTCAAATTCTCAAATCTTTAAGCTAAAAATGAACTGTAATAGTACCTTAGAAAAAACGGTAACTAATAAAAAATAATATGTAACCTACTTACCAATACGTTAGTAGGAGAGAAAGAAGCCATCAAACCAAAGAAAACCAAGACGATCGACTAAATAGAAATAGGATAAGCTGACCGAAGATATATCAGCTATATACATATGGCTAATGTCTGAAAAACTCTGCCCACAGTTTAAGTCCGATTTGGATGAAACTTACACGATTTTTCAACTTCATAAAGGGAAATTACTAACAAAGTTTCATTACAATTGGATCTCTTATAAAAAAAAGTTTATTTAGTGCATGTGTCCACTTTTTTAAAGAAATAAGTCAATAACAGCTTTATATCGCACCAAAATGAAAAATGTTATAAAATAGACCCTCACTAGAAGTTAAAAACCAATAAGACCTTATTTTATAACACTTTTTTTTCCTAAAACTCTTCCTTAATGGAGAAATGGTACTTCTTAATTTTTTAGTAATGTACATTAATTTTGTACATTTATTATTATAAACGAAATTATTTTTAATAAAATTTATAAAATTGTTGTAAAGTGAGTTTAATGCAAAATTTCAAAGTGAGTCTTCCTAGTGGAGAATCATTGTGATATTTCAGAAGGAAAGTGACTTTTTCTGCTGGAGAATTCAATCGTATGCTATGAATTGAATTGTTCTGTGACCGAAGGAATCGCAAGTCATTCGTATGGAATTCGTTGAATACAAATTTGCAGGAATTTTGTAGTAACTCGATCTTCGTAAGTTACACAAGTATCTTTTTACTTCAGCATGAGTAAAAAGTGATCAAACACATCGAAAATCAATATGCCAAAAATTATCAAACGGAAAAGTGACCGATGACGGAGAAAGTCTGAAACTTTGTGAAATAAAATGAAAAGTCAAGATGCAAGCTACAGAAAGAAAGCGATAGGATTGCTCACCAAGTTATCAGGTAAGATACAGGTAGAAGAAGTCAGGAACAAACCCAGAAGCACGCCATTCAGCTCACCAAGATTCTGACCGAACAGCCGCTATTAGGGCGGCGTTTCTGCTACTGTTAAAATGAAATCAATTATCTTTATGACTTCAAAATATATGTTTTAATATCATTCATCCAAATTAAATCACAAAAATATTAAGTTACCGTTTTTGTTTCTGAACCCATATATGGCACCCCGAGGCTAAATATTGTAGGATTTAAAGTATTCTTCCAATGAAAACTTATAATGCTGTCAACAAGTACCTTTGTTACTGACCTCCTAAAACCGGTTTTTATAACAAATACGTTTTTCGAATGAACTTTCATTTAATTTGGTATAGGATATCTATCTTCATATATGAATATGCTTCAGATCATTAATCGGGAATTGATTTACACTATATCTCTTGATAACGAGGTTTTTATAAAACAATGAAACTCATTCGAGAGTATACTTTAAGAAAGGACTCTTTTATTAAGAACATGTTTTTTCTAAATAATAGCAAGTTGTTTAAAAGTACGTTGCATCTACTTAAGTTGAAATTTCATTTCACCCTTCAGTTTGATTCTTGAATGATGCATACCTCACAAGATTACAAAAGATCATAGCGTCTTCGTTTTTCAAGAATAGTGCAAAACCGCAAGCACCTCTGCTGTAGGTACAAAGTTTGTGAATCGAGTTACAAGTATTCAATCTCACCCGAGACAATGTTTATAAATAGCTTAAAGCATGTAAAACGGGTGCTATCTGTGTTGCCCAAATGAGCGGCCATCTAAAAACAGCTGGGATTCTCTAAAGCCAACAGTCAGCAGCAGTAGAAACCTTTGTAGTCAACACAAAAATATTATTTGTTGTACATCAGCTGAATTAAACATCTGTGACATCACTCAAGCGGATTACGGACGATTTACACTAAAACCCATATCGCCACCGTATATTCAGGTAGACGACCCCAATGCTTTTGAGGTGTTTCTTAATAAATCAATGCCTGAAACAACTTGAATGTCCCGGGAGGATTATAGAATGTGCTTTCAAAGCCAATAGATTCGTTAGTCGTCAGACTTTATTTATTCGTTCGATACAAATCATCAAATTGCAAATGAACGCAAATTGGGTGTGCCCGGTGCTTAAGTTTGGTCTTATCAAATTGTTGGGTTTTTTTCATGTTCGACACTACCGTAACAAGATTATCCCATCTTGACATGTTACAGAACAATGTCGTTCCGATCCTAAAAAAATAATTCCTTGTTTCATGAAACGACCTGGTAACACGATGGTGCACCGCAACATTACCAATGAATGTGCGTGTGTTTTTGGATGCAAATTTTTCTCCCTGGAGGAATCATCAAAGAATAAACTAATGGGCGAAAATCATGAAATCAAAATTCTGTACCAAAATGAATTGCCACTTCATTTCTGGTTGCCATTAACATGGAATTACTGTGATAGAAAAACAATTTGAGCACATGTTGTTTGTTATTAAGCACAAAAATACACATCTGTGCTCTGCCCACCACGGGTATCGAAACCCTATTTCTAGCAATATAAGTCCGTAGACATGCCACTGTGCCACTGGGGGGCTTGAGCACTTGATGCAGAATTTTAACTCATAACACGATTCCAAAGTGATGAACGTTACTATTTACGATTATTTTTTGCGGCAACCGACTTATACTAATATGAAAAATATAAAGATGTTTTTATAAGTAATGGTGATATCTATGATGGTAACAAATATTCTTAAATACAATCATGGCTTTGTTAGCACATAGGCTCAAAAATGTCT
Organism: Limulus polyphemus; assembly: GCF_000517525.1. NCBI lineage: Eukaryota > Metazoa > Arthropoda > Merostomata > Xiphosura > Limulidae > Limulus > Limulus polyphemus. The sequence continues at coordinate 193,584 of NW_013666141.1, forward strand.
AGAAGGCGTGAGGTTTCCATGGATACACCGCATAATCTTTAATATACTTTAATCTGAAAACATTTTCTTGGAGCACCGAAGTATTTCGATTTTTAATCACAAAAAAGGTGGAAGCTTAATAAGCACGTGAGCAAAACAATATTTACGATTAATACACAAAAATTCACATTAATCTATGTATTTTGTTCTTAATCTTCTGACAACAGACTGACAAATAAAGCTTGATATGATGTTTTATCGTAATGAACTGACATCATTTCTTATAATACTACCGTAATCGAAAACTATTACTGTGAATACGGATGTTTTAATTTTCTATTTGTATACACAGTTAAGTAGAGTTATTATATATCGTACTGTAGCGACTATGTGTCCTCTATATGATAGCAGAAATTATTAGTGTATATACACGTACCCTCTATATGATAGTAGAAATTATTAGTGTATATACATGTACCCTCTATATGATAGTAGAAATTATTAGTGTATACACACCTACCCTCTATATGATAGTAGAAATTATTAGTGTATATACACGTACCTCTATATGATAGTAGAAATTATTAGTGTATATACACGTACCCTCTATATGATAGTAGAAATTATTAGTGTATATGCACGTACCCTCTAAATGATTACGAATTATTAGTGTATATACATGTACCCTCTAAATGATTACAAATGATTAGTGTATATGCACGTATCCTCTAAATGATTACAAATTATTAGTGTATATAGATCTACCCTCTATATTATAGCAGAAATTATTAGTGTATATACATGTACCGTCTAAATGATTACAAATTATTAGTGTATATATATACGTACCGTCTAAATGATTACAAATTATTAGTGTATATATATATACGTACCCTCTAAATGATTACAAATTATTAGTGTATATGCACATGCCCTCTAAGTGCTAATACAAAATATTAGTGAATACACATATTCCCTCTAAATGGCCATAAGAATTGTTAATGCATATCGTTATTTTTCAAAATTGAGATGAACGTAATAGCATTTCCACAACAATTAGGAATAACATTATACGGAAATAATGTGAAATATTATAACAATGACGGGTAATCTCAAAATGCAAGTATGTACGGTGTGTCTCACTTAGCTATAATGATTTTTCTTCATGAAAACTATCGTTAATAATTAAAGCATACATTTTACTTCCTGTATTTTCATTAGCATTCTAAACACGTGGAGGACGAACATCTTGAATTAACGACATTAATTTTACGAAGAGACGCCCTCTAACAAAGTTATATACTGATACACATTAAATTTCCACAAATATAAAACTAAACATGCTTTGTTTCGTTTCGTATTTTGTCATTTCTATAATTCATTATACGAGCCTCAGTCACTTTAAAAACACATACATGCAAATATATATATATATATATATATTAAAGCTCTTTAATCTAATATGCAGAAGACAAGATTGATGACCTGTTCATTTTCGTGAATATGTATATATTAAACTGTATTAATCTACCCATAGGACTAATATATTATTTCAAGTCCTTTATAGCATAATAATGCAAAATGCATGCTAACCTTATAAATTTAGATAGTATAGTACATTCCCTCTTATATGTTCAGGTTATATATACGACCTTTGTTTTCACTCACAAAAACAATATCAAAGAAACAAAATTGTTCATGTACACAAAAAATATTACGTAAAATAACATATTCTGTCATAGTAACAAAACAATATGTTTTCACGTCAGCTGCTTTCTGCTCCCTCTTGTGGCGAACGTAAGATGTAAGCAGATGTAAGCGTTTGGCAATACTAAATACTTTATTACGGCTACACATTACTTGTATTTACCAGAGGCTACTGTAATTGAAGTATTTTACTATAAAAATGCTCGCATGCCAATTATATAAATCTTACGAACGTGCTGTTCTGATCATTTGGGAATAGACATCAAACTAATCGTATCACTCGGTGTACGAAAAGATGCGTGAGTAAAATTGTAATCACGGGAGAAAATAACATAAATATAATACTTCCATAATTACGTAGATCATGAGTAATTAGTAACACATAACATTAAACGAAAGAGATTTACATTCTAGCTCTGTCAGTTATACCAGAATCTTTACTTTGAACATTCTGTTACATTTGTACAACATAATATGTAGACAAACAACGATAACTGTTACATTTTACTTCAGTATTTTCGTAAACACCTTGAGACCTAATGTCATAATTTTCACACACCAAATAGACTCTAACAGTTGTCTCACCTTTTTAGATGTTAATGTAAAAAGAGAGAAAATAATAAAGTTACCACCAGTATACACTTTTCACCTATCAACAACACAAAAACATAGCAAATTTGCTTCATTCCATTTTACTGCAGAAATTGCCAATGAAATTACTAGCCTATTTAATCATTTGAGCATTGATGTAAAAACTGTATTGAAACCTTCACATAAGATTAACACCCTAGTACCTAGTATATAGCATTCCATGTGATTGTGGAAATAAATACATAGGACAAACATCACGTCCCTTGGGAACAAGACTGAAAAAACACATGCGTAGAGGTGAATTTCTACCTTAACATATCATCACTATGAAAAAGGTCACAAAATACTTTGGTGTGAAATTCTTTTTCCACACCAACCCAAAACTGACAAAGTAAGAGACTGTTTACAAACTATGGAAATAATCAAACAAACGATCTCTCACTAAACCGTGATTGCCCCAGCAACATCAACCGTATTTGGCAAGGTTTATTCATCCCTCATACATTTGATCAGACATGATCTTTATCTATAATCCTGTCATCTGCTGGCATGATTTCTGTCACATATAATCCTTTTGTCTTTGTAACGATATATTAACCTTGTATTGCTTAGTACAGATAATACCTGAAGAAGACAGACCAATGTTCTGTCGAAACATGTAGTATGTTCCACCATCGATAACCTTATACTTATATATCGTTGTTTGCCTACCTATTATTATATTAGCGTAATATGTTTCCTTACTCAAGTAGTTGTACAAGATGCTTGTATTCTGGCCTGCTTGTAAGAAAAGTTTCCGCCGACCAAAACACTGGTGTTGGAGTTCTGTGGGTGGTCTAGTAGTGAATTTCACAGACATATATTTCTCATTAATACAGGCTTATTTATAAGACCAAAAATATAAACACAAGTAAATTTCATTATACGTTATAGCTATATGCACAGCGATACATTATTCGTAATTTGAAGAAATAACTACAATGCTCTCTATGGATGTTCACTGCTGAGCGGCCATATATGAAGTCAAACTCTCCATACATTCTCTCGCTTATATTCTACCGTTCCTTCCCGGTGCGCCCACTCTACACCTTTAACTCCTTCTCTCCATAAAGCCTGGCATGGCCTGGTGGTTAGGGTCTCGACACGCAGTCTGCAGGTCGCGGGCTCGAATGCCGTCACCGAATATGCTTACTCTTTCAGCTGTAGGGGCGTTATAATTCTACAGTCATTCCCATTTTTCGTTAGTAAAAAGTAGCCTAAGGGGTGGTGGTGGGTGGTTTCGACTAGTTGCCTTCTCTCTAGCCTATCACTTCTAAATTAGGGACGGCTAACGCAAATAGCCCTGTAGTAGCTTTGCGTGAAATTAAAAATAACCAAACAAATCTCCTTCTTTTCTTTTCAAGAACCCCCCCCCCCCGAAAAAAAATCGTTGTTACAGATGCGCCTTTTCTTTCCCTTGAAGGTATCATTCCTTGTTCAAATCAATTTACATCTTGTAGACCATTGTCACGCATGCGACTTATGAAAAGTACACAGTTCAATGGCTTGTCTTTGGTTGCTATAACAACAACCATATATGATATTTCTCTTAAACAATTAAATACCCAGAGATACATGATATGTACAATATCAGTATGTCTGAGTTAAAGAAACTTAAAGCTACAAGTACAAACAGTATGCACATATATATGACATTATTATGCCTGTACTTAGGATATGACAATTGTACATGTTTGAACCTGTTATTACATTTGAAGCATGCTTGTACTTAAAATCTGTTATTATTTTATACTTCAAATTTTTACTTTAGATCTGCTATTACGTTTGAACTAAGTTCTATGCTCTGGAACGCTAATTACATTTGTACAGCATGGTATTCCATGGTTTTTTGGGGGCAAAGAACACATCTTCGTATCAGCAAGAGATTCACGAATCTAATATTTGAGAAAGTCAGTGTTTTGGTTTGTTTAGGATAGAATGAAAGAGACAGATACGATATGCAGTTGAACTAAAATATACATTTTATTTTCAAGAAGCAAGAAAAGAATCATTGTACTTTAGCCTTGATTGATCGAAAATAAAATATGAACCGGCCAGACTTGAAGATAAATAAATAATAAACTAAAAGTGGAATAGTGCAAGCTGTATCTTTATAACATAAAGCTATATCTAAAACAATATGAGAGTAGTTGCAGAACTTACATTATAAACCAAAAACATAGACAAACAGCAGGCTAAACTAAGTAAAAACTAAAATAAGGACAAGACTTCTACGGCAAATTTTGGCCTTTTTAACATCAGAATCGAAATCTGCTGAAATGTCAAAATTTCTCTTAAGACGCACACTTTCTCTGTCTCACAAAACTAAATTACAAGCATCATGTAAAACAGTAGATAACCTCCTAGTCCGGATTCTGTTGTAAGAATTAACTCATAAGGTTGAATTAGCACAAGACTTCTACTAACTTTATTATGTTCCATATTAGAAATGTAAAAACATTAATCTTTTCAATGCATATAATAGGAAATAAATGAGATATTTAGTATCTGCATACGTCAAAAACGTAATTCAACTTTGGGTTTGTAACTACACCTAATTAGGTCATTTTGCGGTCCTTACAGTATATTTGCATCCATGTCATCAGTTTGATTGTATATGAGTAGTAAGTCTCGCACTTTACTACCCCAAGGATACCTCCTCACGCTGACTGGCTGCCTCGTGGGAGGGGAGGTGATGTCCTCAAAAATGAAGACGTCATAGTTCAACAAAGTATTACCAGAGGGTGCAATTAACTTTTGGAGGACAAAAGTTATAGTTCCACCAAGTAGAAAACATGTTTCTAGGCACCCATGACTCATACAATACATGTCTCAACAAGAGTTTAATTACTAACTAATTCGATAGTTAATTAGATCGTCCTAAAAAGAACACTTAACTCTAATTAGTTAATCCCAAGAATGACAGTGAATGCTAAATCAGTAGTTAATAATTAAATCATCCTACCACACAGTAGAGAACGTGTTTCTAAGCCTCCATGACAGGCGGACATGACTCATACAATACATGTCTCAACAAGAATATAATTAATTACTAATTCGATAGTTGATTAAATCAATTATGATTAATTTGTCCTAAAAATTAATATTCACTTTTAGTGATCGCTAAATATATTCAATTAGACCGTAATTATAATACACAATATATTTAATAATGAACTCTACATATGTGCATTATACTTTAATTACTGAGATGTATTACTTACAAAATGAAAGTTCTGCTTAAACGTGCGGAAAACTTTTGTTAAAATAAAAGTTAATTATAACACATTGTACTTAAAATATTTACAAAATTATATATATATGTAGTGACACATATGAGTTAAATACAATTTGTGTATTTAATTAATCTGTACGTTTCTAAAATGTAATTATCAATGATAAAACATTGTCACTATTTAGGTAAATTCATTACATAGTCATACAAAACATTAAGTGCATATTCTCAATAATTGACGGGTTAGCGTACAATTATTGTACACTGCGTCCAACATACGGCAGTCTCCCAGTGGCACAGCGGTATGTCTGCGGACTTACAACGCTAGAAACCGGGTTTTGATACCCGTGGTGGGCAGAGCACAGATAGCCAATTGTGTAGCTTTGTGCTTAATTCTAAATAAACAAACATACATCAAATGGTCAGACTGTATCAGTAGGCTTAGTACAAAATGAAAGATCGCTTCTACTTAAATATGTGAGATTTAATTATTATTTTAATTATCTCATGTTTAGAAACATTGTTGCTATACATTAGACGAAGATTTCAAATAATTGACAATTGTCAGTTTTGATTTATCTAACAGCAGCGATAAGTTTATTTTAAATCACAGACAGGACAAAGGTTTTGTTTGAGCAAACATTTCCAACAGGATTTATTACACTGACAATCAATATCAAAACAGTTTCACACAAAACATAGTAATTGTTTAAAATATCATGGGGAACACCAATCATCATATTGGCATCACCTTTTTCAAAAACAACTTCACATGTATATGTTACAAACTTCGCAATTATCTTTGTTAAGATTAAAAATACACAAGTCATATGATCATATTTAATTATATTACAGTCCTAGTAATTAATTTTGCTGCAACTAAAAATAAAAAATAACTAACTTACATCTATCCATAGATTTTCTATTAAAAGCTCACGAAACATTGAAACTAACTCATAAACGCGATTTTGAACTTGTGTCAAAGATGATCACGTGGTCACTTATGCTGTGAGCAAAGAATGATAACATCATTGTCTCAACAAGTCATCGATGGTTAGAAAGATGATGCTGTCACTATCTTAGGGGTCGTCACATATTATTCTTTAAACAACTAGTTACTAATAGTTAAAATAGCAAACTTACCCTTTTCTATAGATTATTCACTTTAAATCATACCACACAAATAAAACTGATAAAACTACAGCTATCATTCTTTGTCATTGAAAGCCACTAAATAGGCATAAAATTCAAAATTCTGTTTCATCAAACTTTGACACTGCTCTATTCATAGGTAGTCGTCATAGCAAATATAATGTTTTTGAAACAGTGAATGTATATATATTCAAACATAACGATACATAGAACAGGGCACTGACACGCATGATAAAGGTCACTTCTAAGTTGACAAAGTCTATTTCGCAATACACGGTCGAATACTATTTATATTTTAGACTATTGTAAAGAAAAGAAATGGCGTTGACAATAATGAAATAGTGAAAAAGATCAAATACAGCAGTGAAGAAGAACCATTAAAACAGAAAGAACGACAGTTAGGTTCTTCTACTATTATACAATGTGAAGAAGTACCTGATTCATATCATATCTGTCCTATTGGGAATGATCGTTATATCACTCTACGAGAATAATTTGAATTTTCATATTCGACAGTTCAAGGAAGAATATTTCTAAATACATCTTTGGAGAAGGAAAAATATGTCCAACTAAGGAAGGTATCACTTTTTCTTCAACAGAATGTGAGGAATACAGTGAATCTCAAACATTAGTGTAGCTGTACAGAGCAAAACTGAACAGGATTTTCATCTAGAAGGACGGAATCGTGTAATCCGTGTTGCATGTGTTAATAATATCCCCTCTAT
>NW_013666141.1:202011-208536 GCF_000517525.1 Limulus polyphemus
AACATTTAGTTATATAAATAGATAAGCCATTTTTCAGCCGGCTGGGAATGTATCTGTTAAATTAGTAAGTCAGTTATTAATGTTACAAAATGTATTTATATATTTAGTTTTAGGTATGACATTTCCAACAGACGCTACGAACTCGAGTATTGTCATTAGGTCCTCCATCAATGACAGGCTTATATGTTAAGAAAGTTATCGCATGTTTGTAGGTCTGTAGGAGGAGAACTTCTATTATCTTGGTTTTTGTCTACAACAGAAACACTCATCCCTTAACTTTTCATCAGCAGAAATAACACTGTAATGGCAATACGTATACCATTTTACTGTCAAAAAACATCGATGATCAAAAAGCTACTGTAAAAGTGTCTCCCTTCTAGTTATCTTAAATTCTTTAATATAAAACTTAGGTAAGTGTAACTTAAGGATATCACTACAGCGAAATTTAGTAAATTTTCTTATAACAACAGAAGGATAACAAGTATTGTACACTAACTTTTATGAAAGCTAATTTAATCCATACATATTTCAGTTTTGTAAATATCAAAGGTTATTATGCTGTCAATATCCTGTCTTTTATCGTAAAAAACTTGAAAGATACTGAAATAGAATTTCTGATTTGTTTGTTTGTTTTGTATAAATACTGTAAAAATAAATAAAATAAATACTATTTTGTATATAAAAAAAAGTATTATACTACAGAGTTCCTTCGATCTGTATTATACGTGTGTATAAAAATAATCATACCTGCTGTAGGGGCAGACAATTTGGATTTAAAATGTTTTGTATAGCTTCTAAAATAAAAAACTTTGGTTATTTGCCCCTTATGTTTCATTCATGATATTCTATTTGAACAAATATATACGATAGGCTGTAAGTCAGTGTAACCATGTGGGATTTATAAAATCTGAAAGACAATATCATTTATCGCAAGAAACAACAAGTTGAAATATTTTGTCAAGAACTTTTTATTGTTATCATAGTTATTTCGTTTGTTCTTTCTTCAAAGATATGTTATTTGATAACTCTTGGTTAAAGTGTTTCTATAGTATCTCACAAAGTTTCGTTGATAACTATGGCTCTTTAATTAATCATAGCTTGAACAATAAATGTATTCACTCTTGGAACATTGATCTCATGAACTAGCGTATTACAAGAATAATGAGTTTGAGTAAGATCGTCGATTTCATACCTTTCTTTCTTCAGTGGTTGTAAATTAGGGTACACTTGTTTATCATATATATTAATAAGCTTGGGTTTAATCTATTTATTCAATTACTTTTCATTATGAACTGTAGTATTTAAGTATCAAAATGAGAAATCAGTGCACATAAATTCTGCCATTCTGAATTTTATAAAACAAAGAGGATCTTATCAGATATAATATCAATACCATGATAATGAAATCGATACATAAACAATATAGAGGGGATATTATTAACAAATGCAACACGGATTACACGATTCCGTCCTTCTAAATGAAAATCCTGTTCAAATTCGATGACGAGGAACCCACTTTGAGACTAATAATGTATGGAGACGGCTTGAATGGGTAATGAAGAAAAACTTTAATATAAGTTTAACATAACAGCAAATGTACAACGTTTCGACAAGGTTTTGTCATCATCATCATCATCATTATTACTACTTATATGTTGTTGATGAAAACAAAATAATTTATTTGTTTTGTTTTTTCTAATAATACTGTAACAATGTTAACACTGAGGCTTATCGTCTCACGTGATTAGAACTCTAAGCTCAAACATCCTGTTCCTGTCTTCTTATTACTACGTTAGTCTCATCATGATCTAGCACGATGCACCTGTGACATAAAGCCAAGAGTATTTAGTGCTTTAAGATGAAAGGCACCTTGTTTGATGCATAGGTTAAAGAACCAGGTCAGCGACCCAAAGGTTTGGGCATAGATATTCCTAATTCAAAACTGCTGATCAGAAGAAATGTAGCTAGTAAACAATACCCGCCATCTACATGGCTGCTCTTATTTGAATAGCGGGATTGATCGTTAATTTAATAACGCGTCCACAACTGAAAGTGCGGAGCATATTCAGCTGCATATTATGGGTTCAAACTTGGACCTTCATATCCGTAAGCCTGGCACGCTAACCACTAGGCAATTCCCGATCAAAAATCTATGTTAATCTATAAACAATTGTTTATCATTTTATTTTGAGCCTTACTATTAAGCAAAGGAGTTTCTGTCATATGTTTTGTTAGAGTGACATTCACAGAAGTCGATAAATGTATGGATCTCAGGGTCAGAATATATACAAACATGACATCCATAACGTGGTGGGCATCAAGGTAATTTTCATAGCGTTATATCGTAGCGTTTGAATACTTCATTAACGTTCCGATATAGGCTTTATAAGTTACTATAATAGTACGACCGGTATAACCTTTAGCTCTGACATCAACTCAGACTAATAGTTTACTATTTGAGGCATGTATGTGTGGTTATATTTTGCACAATTAACCTACTATATTCAGACAAATATTAAATAAAAGACTAAGAAATTTTACAATTGGCACGTCCGTAAAAAGAGGAGTATATAGAATATTTTAAAATATTATTACAGGCACTATCTTCAACATGGGTCACGTTTCTAATTTTGGATTATTACAGGCACTATCTTCAACATAGGTCACGTTTCTAAATTTGGATTATTACAGGCACTATCTTCAACATGGGTCACGTTTCTAATTTTGGATTATTACAGGCACTATATTCAACATGGGTCACGTTTCTAATTTTGGATTATTACAGGCACTATCTTCAACATGGGTCACGTTTCTAATTTTGGATTATTACAGGCACTATCTTCAATATGGGTCACGTTTCTAAATTTGGTAAGAGTAATTTGTTTTCTGCTAACACAAATATAAATTATTTTCGTCAGAACGAATCCGTAAAACCGGACATTAAGGCTAGTAGAAATTAAGAATTTATAAGGATTATCAGTAAACGACATTAAAGTGATTATCAGACGTCGCGATTGGACTAAAGAAATCTATAGCCAGTGGTTGTCAACATTTTAAGCATAACAAAATGTGACCCGATTTCAATGGAAATGATTAAATTATGTAAAAGTACATATGACGTTTTATGAAAAATGTGTACGTCATAGAGAAAAATGGATATCATTTTCCGATTCAGTGTACAGGAATTGCAGAACATGTATAAGTTTCAAGACAATAAAACCATCGCAGGCCTGTATTATCAGACGTAAGACGAGCAAGAAAGTTAACAATGTATTTTATACAGTTAGCAAAAACGTTAGCTTTTCTATTACGGCCTAAAATAATATCGTTAAGAACGAGATGCCTACTTGATAAATCGATGAATTCTAATCATTATAGATTTAAATTTCCTTGTGTATTGATTTATAAAATTAAGGATTTCTGCTTAGTTTGTCATATAGAAAAATCTTTATTAATTAACAAGCCGTACTTTTTAGGATTAATCCATATATTGTATACTTAGCTTACTTTTTATCATAAGCTATTAAGTAGTGTTATAAGTTGTATAAAGATTTCTTTTCACTTAAATGTCTTCCATATGTGACTACTCTTGTTCTAAGAATGAAGGTTTAACAAAATATTCAATAATCAATAATATGTTGGTTTTTAAATAACCTAGTACTATAGGTAGCAGCTCTATAGATACGATTTTAAACTGATGTCTTGAATAGTTAAAAATTAGCTTCTTAACATCTGTTAATCATGCTGCTATTTATTTACTGATACTTTGTAGCATCTCATGTAGTGCTAAAGCTAATGAAGTTCTGAAGCTGTTTATTGCATACAAATACCATTTTGGATATACTTTTAGCTGAGCCCTACACTGGTGACTTGATGGTAAGCCTGGGAGCTTGTAACGCTAATATTCGGGGTTAAATCCCTGCTGTCATTATTGTTTGGATAACTTATTCTGCAGCTTTGCGCTTAAAATATATAATAATTTTAGGCTGCCATAGATTCAACCCAACTGATGAGGATTGGTATTGAATGAAAGGCCTCCTGGGCAGCTTTAAACAAAGGATAGGTCTAAAATGCTATTTTTTACGTTTCCGGTTGAAAAACAAATCCGCAAAGAACAAATTGAGATGAATGTGAAAAATCACCTACAGTTAAATGTGGTGTTCTTCCTTTCCTTCGACTTATAAGCATGTCAAACTGCTATAATGTAAACATCATTTTATCAAGAGTAACATATTTGGCTGATATATGAAGTCACGTTAAAAAACACAATAAAACTAGAGATTTCAGCAAGTGGATTGGTAGAAAAACGTTAGGAATTTATCGGGTTTTTTAATGGGATTTACCAATCTCCAATTTTTTATCATAAGTTTCTTTTTTGCCATCATAAGTATGTAGATACGTAATATTGTTTATAAGCCAGATAAACAATGTTCAACCAAGCCTTTCTTAGTAATTGGTGTAGGTCTTGTCATGTGAGTTAGAACTTTTTAAAGTTAGTATTTATTAGATAAAAATGAAAGCTTTAATACATCAATGAGAAGTACTATTATTCTAGCAATATGTTACTAAAGATGAACTTAACAGTTTCGGTGTTAACCAGTAGACAAGAACCGAAAATAACTTTAATAAACATAAGATTGAATAAATTCTTTAATTGCAAACATTGCATATGGTGCTGCTGAAAAAACAAGAAGTAAATAGAATATATAGTTAATGGTGTACTCAGTTCTTTTAAGGTCATAGTTATCAAACACAGACCTGTCCAAAACCCTAAAGATACCTGGGTTGATACCATGAAGAGACGGGTGTACAAAATGAGCTATTGAACAAACAGCTAGCAGGTTTTTCAGTCAAACTTTCTCAGCTACAACTGGAACAGTAGAAGTCCTTATCTAATGTCTGCTTTATTCATCATAGATATGGCTCTTAGAACAACATCAGTTGCAAGAATTATTTCAGTTACCCGATACATCTCTATAATCATTATATTCGCAAAGCCATTTCCAACTATTAAAAAGCCAATAGGCGATGATAGAAAATTACTGATATAGACACAGGAAGTCCAGTTTGTAATACTTCCCCATGGAATTGATTAATAACGAACAGCAAGTTATCACTTTTTCTACTTACATAAGCCAGCATTATCATATATGTTAGTGTTTGCTCTCTACAAAAAAAAAAGTTTTGAATTATTAATTGTTCATGATATTATGTTAACACGTTATATAAAAACAATTAGATGAATCACAAAACAGAGACCCAATAATCCTAAGCAATCAGAATGATTAATCAGACAGTAGTGCCACGAATTAAATTTATAAATAGTATGAAAAAAAGAGGAAAAGGACTCGCTCACCAAGTTTGCTGAATTTCATTGTTCACTCATCATTCTTCATTGTTGTTTTAAGTTCACCGATACCGTTTAAAGCAAATACATGTACATCATAATAAAACAAATATAATTAGAAGGACGTCATTCTACTTACTATGGAGCTGAAATCTATCAGGGTCTAATAAATAGGTGAAATAATCTGCCTACAATTTTTTAATTGTTAGGATAGTTAACATCAACTCATTCTCTGACGCCAAATAATGTGAAGATAAGTAAGAAATATTAACCATCATCTTGAATTTGTTGTATCCCTGAGAAGGTCAAGCATGAGAAAAAAGGTTCTAGGCGTATTATTGCAGGACATTGTGCTGAGGTCTACAAGCAGCAGCGTAGCAATGGAAGTTGTAACGTTGCGATCAGTGAAACTACATATATTGCATAAAACACAAAATGTCATGTGAAATTTAATATTAGAAATATTGGAAGATTCTTCTGATTTTTACAGTGGAAACGTTATTGTTCTATTAAAGAAGTTTTAGAGTGAATATAGTTATAGGCTGAACTTGCAATTATAATTAATTTAAATTATATATAATACAGCTTCAAAATTCTGAGGCTAGTGGTTGTGGTGTTGGGCTGGCATTACACAGCTTTAAGGAGAAGTAAACTTCCAAGAGTCAACAGACTAAGATGTGTGGGAATAGCTGTTTTCATTTAAAATATACTACAACATCATGTAAAAACATAAGAAAAATGCAAGAGGTAACAAAACATTGGTTGTAGTTAGTGGCAATCATACTTCTCTGAAACATTTCGTCATTGTCTTAATTTTCAGACAGTTGGACGCATTGATTTTGAAAAAAAAATAAGAAAGTACTATTGTTGATGAAATATAATGAGTGTCAATGAACTTATTCTGTAATCTTTCTGAAGATAATAACGACACCTATCTGACATCACATATTACACCATTCATTTGACAAATATTGGGAATTTACCATAGAAAAGATGAAGTGAGATATGATAAACTGAAAAGAACGTGTGAATGTATTAGGTCGACAAGAAATTATTGTTGCGTTTTGAAACACTTTCGTTAACCACTCCCCAAAAATCGTACATCAAATAGTTAAACGAACCGCCTAAACGTCACGTTAATGTAACCTATATAATCTGTAAAGTTTAGTATACTTTAA
>NW_013666141.1:209547-213618 GCF_000517525.1 Limulus polyphemus
TATATATATATATATATATGTATATAAGTTATTCGGGTTTTTTCATCTAAGAAAAGCGACATTAATTTCTTGACGACCTAACAGAAGTTGATAAGTCTTAACTTCAAATGAATCATATGGTTATACAACTCAAACCAAGAGAGTCAGAATATTATATCTAAAGATGACATTGAGGAGGCTTACACAAAGTACTAAAAAATCAACAGCATAGTGGACTGTATTTAACAAAGTAGAGAAAAGTTGCTTATCATAGCGAGATATGGAGATACTATGGTAAGACTATAGTCCGTTAGTTATCTGGAAAGTCGACAAAATAAAAGAGGATCCTGCGAACAAGGATCTGAGAATGGATAAGGGTTAATCGTTTATGTGACCCTGAATTCCTTAAACTAGGAGTAGTTTCTCAAACAATGGCTACCAATCCGTTCCTAATTCTGAAGTAATAGACTAGACGAAAGGTAGCTAGTCAACAGCACCCATCACAAACTTTTGGTGTGCTCTTGTGTGACATAATAATGGAATTTGACCACCACCCTTACAGCGCACTCACAGCCACAAAATGCAGAACACGTTTTTGTGATGCTACGACAAGAACCATGGATCCTCGGATTCATGGTCTGAGCACGCTGATCGTGCCCAACTCGCTAAGTTAGTGATAATACATTCTGATTTTATTCTGACAGTAGTTGAGTTATGAAAATTTTCATGCTGCTTAATCTAAGGTAGTTTTGAGATTTTAAAATTCCGATTTTTATTAGCATTTATCTTCAATTAAAAATCTTTACAAATGAATCCATTACTTTGGTAAGATGACAGAAGGTGTCTGGTATATACACTGAAGAAAGTCTGACACCTTTACGGTCAGCTACGTTAATGCGATAAGTTTTTGTTTTCCTTTTTATCTTCAATAAATTTCTAGCCACAGAAGCTAAAAATATTCAATTTATATTTGTTCATTGCATCTGTTAAGATGTCTGATGTAATGGAAATGATAACATTTAGAGCAATATTTACACAGTAATGATTTAGTGTTCATTACCAGTAGTTCAATTAAATGTTGTAAAAACATAGTATGCTTGTTGCAAGACAGCAAATGAAACTTTAGTCCTAATTTTATTCAAAGGAAAAAGTTTGATAAGAAATTAGTAAATACATAATTAAACTAGTATCTGTTTATTTTTGTTGTTAATCGCAAAAATGCGCAATGGACTATCTGAGTTCTGTTCATCGAAAGGCTCTAACCCCGAAGTTTAGTGCTATAAGCTCTCAATCTTACCGCTGAGCCAGTTTGGGGCAGATTAATAAACAATCTGAATATTTTACATGTTTGAACATGATATTAATAAATGAAGTTGATAAGTATATTACATCTTCAGGAATAATAGTAACCATGCAGCGAAGAATACGGACCAATAAATACGCTGCGTGTGTTTTACCTTATTATATATTAACTTGAAACCCCAAACATAACATGTTTAAAGAACTATGTAATTTTGAAAGACTAGTCACGTAAAATCCAAACGTTTCGCGTATTCAAAAAATCAATTATATATGTTATTTTATGGCTTGAAGTTACACTGACATGAAGATATCCTTGTAAGAAAGGGTTGAAAGTGATTATTAGGCAACAGTAAAATATATTAGGTCACATTGTAACCATAAATTTAGCAAATTCAGGGACTTCGTTTGCTAACATTTTGGTACTCTTTGGCAGTTATATAGTGAATTCATTAATTTATTGCCCCTCTCGTGGTACTGCGGCATGTCTGCGGATTTATAACGCTAGAAACCGGGGCAAAACACAGATAGCCCATTGTGTAGCTTTGTGCTTAACTTCAAACAAGCTAACATTAACTTATTAAGCTTCATTAAATTTCTACTTTATTTCTATGAATTTTTATTTCAGCCCTGAACTACAAATAAGAACAATTATAACACTGTACAAGTTTCATGTAAACTCGAATATTTATTGACATGCTGGTTGACTACATGTACAGTTAAGTAACAAAACGACTGGCTGTTCTATCGTATGGAAAACGACTCTACTATCGTATTGAAAATGACCTTACTGCCATATGGAACACGACTCTATTGTTATATATGGAAAATGACTCTACTATCGTATTGAAAATGACCTTACTGCCATATGGAACACGACTCTATTGTTATATATGGAAAATGACTCTACTATCGTATTGAAAATGACCTTACTGCCATATGGAACACGACTCTATTGTTATATATGGAAAATGACTCTACTATCATGTAAGAAGCAAAAACCAATACTAATATACTCTTTCTTTTCTATGCAATACGAACGAAAACGCCATGAGAAAATATACAACAAAATACTCAGTTTTGCCTCAAATATATTCCTTGACTTTTGCCAGAACAGACCAGGTAATCATTAATAATTTACACAATACGCCGATATTATACAGGAATAAACATATATATATATATATAAAAGTATATTGGTTGTATAGAAACACAAACTTCTACTCCTCTGATAATAAGTTATATGACTAAATGTTTCGTTTTGATTACAAATTTAGAATTTTGCAGACAACCATTTTATCAATCGTTAAGATACCTGTAGGTTTAGTTAACGTCTTAAGCCTGTACATGTAAGCAGGTCCGAATTAAGGTTTAGTGGGCCCTAGATTCAGGTAATATTTTGGAATAATAATAACAATAATAACTCACTCTTGCCTCTATTATGCTAGTTTTATGAATCATAGTTGTTTTACTTGGGTGGCCAGCGGGGCCCCTGTATGGCTGAGGCCTAGGTGGCCTATGTGCTAATATTGTACTCCGCGTAAGTAACATCAAAGAATTATGATTCTGTCATAAGAATTCAATATATTACTTAATTAAATTTTGCTAAGAAAGCAAAATAAAATCGATTTTGATATTTTGTGAAAGAAATGTTATTTAACGAAAATAAAATGTGTTTCGGATGTTCGCACAAAGCTAAACACTGGCCATTCCTACGTTTGAGATGATAAACTAGAAGGAAGGAAGTTAGTCAATAACGCCACCACCAACTCTTCGATTACTCTTGAATGACTGAATAGTTGGATTTAACCGTCACTCCTATTGTGTATCCACGGTTCCACAGAGCGGAGCACATTTTGGGGAAAATGGAAGCCTTCGAATTGACAGTGAACTAGATTACAAAAACAAAATCACTAATATCTATTAATCAGACTCGACCACATATAAACTGCTGGAATCACTAAGTAAGAAAATACACGATTCTTCTTTAGTTAGACCATATATAGTACAATAAATAAAACAAACGAATTGGAATCATTATTATAACATACTGTTAATCCCTAAACGTACCACAACCACTATTTGCTGGTATTTTTACTAGTTTGTCGCTGAACTAGACTAAAAAAAACATGACATGATTAATAATTTAAGCTGGCAGTAATTAGCACAAATGCTGCAATAATATACATGTCTGGTTGACTGTGAAATTGGTGATTACTGTCTATTAGAGAAACATTTGTAGCAATATATTGGTGGCTATACAATCTACTTATGTAGTTCAAGTGCAGAGGACGACTTTTCGAAAATCTTCTGCCTTTCGTCTTCAGGTTCTAATAAATATAACGATGAAATCTTTGTCCCCTTTGTTGTTGCTGCTAAAAACTGTTTGAGAGACAAACATGTAAGATCTGTTAGACTTAATGTTGTTGTTTTTACAGTCCGAAGCGTAACTGATCTACTTAAAGAATATTTGCATACTTCAAACCACAAGTGCATATATTTCACTTAAATCAAAATGTCAAAGGTATCAACTTAGTTGATTGTATCTACGAAATGCATTGGTTTATTGCACACAATTCAACTCAGAAAGAACTAGATGCTAGACTGGATCAACTCTTTCGGAATGTACGTTACCAAGAAAAATCATGTATGTAAACAGTTCAATGACTAAATGCTATTTTTATTATTTCGGAATGTACGTTACCAAGAAAAATCATGTATGTAAACAGTTCAATGACTAAATGCTATTTTTTATTATTTCCAAAGGTACGTTACCAAGAAAAATCATGTATG
>NW_013666141.1:213696-225757 GCF_000517525.1 Limulus polyphemus
CTTGCTCTGCACCAGGCCAACCTCTCCCTGTGATGGCGATGGGCGTTTTATGACTCTCCTTGACTTCAGTCCCGCAGATTTTAAACGATTTCTTACTGTTCTGGTTGACAGATTACGACCAGGTAACCACTGCCTTTTAAGACGGGTGCTTGTTGCAAACGGATTTCGTTTGACCAATCTACCAAGGCTCCTATCTTCACGTTGGGTCTGGTCGACCATCTGTAACAAGGACCGTCCTCGATGTTGCCACCCAGAATGTTAACAATTCATGCCAATAATTTGCCATCTCTGCGCCTTACTTAAAATGATTTTGCATTCAGAAATTCGGGACTTAAATACGGATTTGATGCACGAGAAAATAGTGCATATTGGACGTGAAGAAGGGAGCAAGTTGCACGTGGGGAAAAAAACGCGCCTGATTTAAATGCCACACCTGAACGCTCACATCCTTTTAAATATGTTTGAAATTATGAACATTGCTCAACATCATGAAAATTAAACCTTATTTTCAATAAGCAATCCTGAAAAATATTTGGGGGTGCTTTTATTTCCAAAGCTTTACTTTGCACTTCAGAGCCAGTCATATCAATAAGGTTAGTAAGCAGTTGATTACTTATACGTCAGTAACATTAAACGTATTGGCAATTATAAAGTAAGAAAGAAAACATGTAATGTAACTAGTAGCGGACGGATACTTACCTATTAACACAATTATACATGGCCTCACTCAACTAAAATGTAACAAGTGGAAAATAAACTTTCGTATCCTCTGGACATCCTTCGTAAATCATTAGCTACAGTAGTAATCTATATATATATATAGAGAGAGAGGAAGAGCAATTAGACAGAGGTAGCATGTCTGTAAAGTGATGTGCACTGATTGTTACCTGTTGATACTTTATTATCCCGGGATGTGCAGGTTCTGATGGTTACCTGTTGATACTTTATTCTTTACCTGTTGATACTCAAGGGATGTGTACTGATTGTTACCTGTTGATACTTTATTCTCACAGATTTAAGTGACATTCATAGCATACTTTTATACAAAAAACAATAGCTATTATCAATTCAAGAAAATTCTTCTTGATGGCAGATAAGATACTGTGACAAAACTCACTATAAAAAAAACAGATTCTTAGTAATCCCAGCAGAATTGTAGTAGTGATTACAAAGATAGAATAGTGATTTAGATTGATTTAAAATTCTTCATTAGATTTAATTAATTTTTGTTATATAAAAAAAAGGCAACATATTCCCAGCTCCATATATTTACAAACGTTGTTGTGGTGTTGTACAACATACAAATCTATTGGTCACAATATGCAACAAATACCACAGCGATATGTAGCTCTTCTCTTGCTTTTAATGGGATGACACTGTAAAAGAAGAAGAAAATTGTTTGCTATAGATTGTTTATTTGAATATTGCCCGGTTAAGAAACACTTTTTAATTGTATTGTGATATTCTGTTTTATTCTTTTGTCTTACAAATAAGATAGTTTAGTGAAAAATGAGTCAAATTCATCAAGCAAATAGCGGATTACGAGAAGCATAATTTGGACTTAGGTTAATCCTACTAGCGCACAAGATCTCACAATGTATCTAGAACTAAACAACGAAGAATTTATGCTCTTTCACCGGCTGACATTTTGGGTGGCTAAAGGAGTTACTTGTATTACATTCTCGTTTATCGACTAGTAGTAATTCCTCACTGTCTCAATTTTGTATTTTTCAGAAGCACACGTTTCTTTTCAAGCAATTACAATATATTTCCTTTATCAAGCATGATTTATACCAAAATTTATAAAACCAAAACGTTTTAGTATAGAATTCCGCGGTAAAATTAAGGAAGAAGGAGATCTGTCTCGTATACTTTTCTGGAATAATATTTAAATTATTATTGCTTTTTTTTATTCTGCTTATGTGAGGAAAACCACTGTTTCTATACTCTTACAAAAATCATCATAACCAGGCAGAAGACTTTCGAAACATCGTCCTCTACACTTGTGTTTCTACAATAGGCAGTTCCGTCCATTCAACAAAGTTTCATCATCACAATCATCATGCATTTCTCTAAATAGATATCTGGTTTTAAGTTAATGGGAAAAATTCATGGTAAGAAATACTATGTGTAATACAAAGAAGACTGGAACGTAATACTAGAAACCCTAAAGGATACCATTTCGTGTACATACGTTTATTTTTTTATCTAGGAACATTCTGAAATTCGAAAAAAAAGAGCTTTTGCAGTTGTGAAGATAGATAATGGAAGTCTTTTTTTTTTACTTAAGAAAAATGTAATTTTGAATTTTTGATTAAATTATCATCCATTTTGGACTAAGTAAACTATTATATGATACGAAAGGCCTTAATAAACAATATTCTGTTTCTTAATCTTTATTGTAAGAATTAAAGTCCAGTGAATAAAACATCTGACAAAAAATAACTTTATTCGCTGCTTTTCCTGTTACTTCTTCCACTTAGACAAAAAATAATAATAATATTAATAATGCCGATCCTATAGAGAGAATCTAAATTAACATAATACCACTTTATTATTTCTAGACAGAGGAAGCACGAGAAATTAATTTATTTGACTGTCAATAAACCAGTTCAGTGTTCCTGCACCAAATACGCTTCAAAATATTAAAGTAATCGTATACATGTGCGCAAGACTTTTATCACAATCACAGGGTTGTTTTTAACTGCATGAGTAGCTATTAAGATCGAAACTGTATTAAAACATCATATTTTGTAAAATAACAGTTATCCCAATTATTTAACTGCAGACCTTGTGTGTGACACACAATCATGTGAAGTTAGATTTTTTCTAAAAAAGTAAAAAATCACAATTATCCGAATGATGGAGGCTCCGATTTTATGAAACCTTATTTATAGGAATTTGACACTTTGATACCAAAAACTTCTAGATTAAACCAACACCAATTTTTTTTTCAGGAGCATGATTTTTTAAATTTAAAAATAAGATGATAATCGCATGAAAAATACTGTCGTCTTTTCTAACAAAGTTTACTCTTCATGAAACTTATCATACTTAGTTGACATATTTTGATACTATATGTAGAGATAAAATTTATCTCTTTTTTTTCAGCACTGTTAAACACAGTATAAGAGCATTAAAGGAGTAATATTTCAAAAAATTACTGATATTTGCCGAGTACTTCGGTTAGAAATATTCGCTAAATGAATGAGTTATGAAACAGGAAAATGGATGCTTTTATTTTGATTCTGAGTGTTATGTACTCGCGTACAACCTTCAAAAGACCTTATGTTTTCATGGAAAATAAAAATATCACAGGGAAGAAATAGTCTATATATATATATATAACCTTGCAGTACTATGAGTCACTGCAAAATTGGTAAAGCTTCTCAATCGCATCCTTATTTGAACGGTCATATCTAACGCAAAAATAAAAACACAATTGCCAAGAATTCGATTACAGAACCCATTTTTATTTGTCTTTGTTATGCAATATTTCGAGGTGTTGGTTTATGCTCACATGTTATATTTACTGCCTTCAGAAGATTCCAATCTCCTGACAACAGCCCACTATCCTTCATGAAACCTGGAATAAAAACATCATCAAAGAAGTTATCATCTCCATTCAGATTTGTTTTTGCCGCGTGATGCCAATATAAGTACTATTTATATATAAGCTACTGTGCAGTATATGAAAATATGAGGATAAAGATGTGATTAGTAGTGCGTCAACACATCTAATGGTCTGCAACTAAATACCACATACACACAGGATTCATTGTCAAGTTTTATATTTGAAGTATAGTCTACATTTATAAGAAATATTACAGGTATACTTTCATTATGTTCTCTTAACTTTTGGTATGTGATATTGTATGTGTTGGAAAGGAACTAGCTCGAGACAAGTTTGTAACGTTAGCAAGCAACTGTCTTATATGAAGACAAATACAGATGTACTTTTCTTCTTGTTTCTCTTTCACATTTGTATAATGGAATTGCTATTTGCATATTTCGTATAATGTAACCTGATAGTCAATGTAACCTGATTGTATTTTAACTAGTTTGGACATAATATATTTCCTATACCAAAACGTGCAGCATCTACTTGCTGAGATGAAAAATAATTCCCTTGTGACGTAGTGCTACTGTATTATAAGGCACGCGAAGTTTCTTCATGGTGTGTTACTTTCTCAACCTATAAGCATGAATTGGAATGTCTTTTGTCATCTCAAAATTCAAAAGTGGACTGCTGTTAAAATACTAATTGTAACAGTTAATGTAAGTGAGACGTTTATCGCATGACACTGAATAACAAATAATTTTTATTGTAATATTAAGTGCCTGTTTACTTGGCCTGTATTAATCCCCTTCATAAACAGTTAACAAGAAATAGGAGGTACTTCAGAACCTTTCTGGACATGAAAACAGATAATGATTCAAGTATTCTTAAATCTACCCAGTCTTATCGGAGTGTTTATGGACTGCAGTAAATCATTTCAGAAACTTTTTTGTAATTGTAGCAATATATTGGACAACAAAAAATTTGCTACTGGAGAAAACACAATGATTCGGGATAATTTGATGATGCTGATTTCAAATATGTAGCCAGAATTTGTCCATTACCTCTAGATTTTGAGGTATTGTAATATCTCAATATTTTATCAGCTCTATGTGAAATATCATGCAATAAACTCAGTGCAATAGATTTTTGCTGTGAAATTAAGGTTACTTGGACAGTTTAATGGGTAAAGGGCATACATTTTTGATAACTTTAAACACTGAGTGTATTCTATTGGTGTAAAATTTCAAACATATTGTTCATATATCTTAATTGTTCTCGATCTAATTGTAGTGAATTGCACCACTTATGCTTCATTTCCACCCTCACCTGCTACGCCCGGGAATCGCGAAACCTTTATGTACCCAGTTTGCTAGAACATTCAAGAAGTCCCTCGAATAAGCGTGAATGGGACGGAGTCAGACGCCTCTCTCTCAGTGCCTCTCACTCACTTAGTTGGTCACTTCGCTTCACTCGCGAACAGTGAAAACAAAGTTCGACCTTCCTCGCATCATATCCGCAATATAATAAAATTCTTCAAACTTGGTTTTTATAAATATTTAAGACTCTAGTTCTGTAAACATAAATTATTTTATATTTTTAAAAAATCATTTGAAATGGTGGTTGCCTCCAGTTCAAGTAAAGTCCGAAAGTGCGAAAATTACACACAGTTCCTGCTACATTTGTGGAAAATATATTACAGTTTCACGAAGGAAAAACATCACACACAAGATAAAGGTAGCTTACTGCCACTATTTTGGATGTAAAATTAGTGGCCAAGAAAAACAGTGGGCTCCACATGTGTGTTGTACAGTTTGCACATCTGACTTGGCACAGTGGCTGAATAAGAAGAGAACAAGTATGCCATTTGCAGTTCCTAAGATATGTCGTGAGCCCAGAGATCATCTAACTGACTGCTATGTTCGCATGACTAATGTTTCTATGTTCGCGTGACTAATGTTTCTGGATATTCAGGCAAAATTAAGCAATACATTAAATATCCAGATATTACATCTGCAATGAAACCAGTACCTCATGAAGATAGTCTTCTAGTGCCACATCCACCAGCGAATTGAGAAACAGAATAGTTATCCTAGTGAATCATTTTCATCTAGTAATTTTATTCCTGTGGCACCTCAACATAAACTGCCTCATCTGATAATTCAAAAAGAGCTAAATGACCTGATTCATGATTTATCTCTATCAAAGCATCATGGAGAACTTTTTGGCTCTCGTTTACAGCAATGTAATTTATTAGCTCCAGGAACAAGATTTTCGATTTACCGAAGCCGCCTTCGAAGTCTTGGTTCTCACTACAGCACGCAAGATACTTTGTGTTTCTTTACAAATGTTGATGATATTTTTACACATCTTTGATTTCGAGCCGCAATGGAAAAATCAAAAGGAATGTGGAAAAAGCATCTGGTATTAACTTGTTTTTATAACAACTAATCACTATGGGTTAACAAAAAGGAACATAAATGTTTTAGCTGATGAACTATCTTAGTGCTATGTTGAATTTATACAAGCTACATAAACACAGCAATATGGCTATTAAGAATGTTGTATTAAAATGATTTTGGAGTATCACCACGTAGTTACAATTCATGTCGCTATGTGTGGCCATAGTATATCTGACGACTATGCAAAACGCTCTATCGCAAGGTTGTCATTCCCAAAGCATACACCACTCCTCCCTGCTGCCTTTCATAATTAATCTAGTGTATAAGAATACGGTGGTTTCCCAGCATTCGTTTCAAAAGTCTGATTGCAAAGAAATACATAGGTACTGCGTCTGGTGAATTGTCTGGTTTGTCTTCATATGGAATAGCTGTAATACCTGTTTCATTCTCCAGCTGCTAGAATTATGCATTGGTTGAATGGATATGTCGTTGAAGCAACTTGTGGATACATGATTTGTGTTCTTTTCCATACGAAGATCCCTCTTGATTATTTCGCGTACTGTTGCCTGGGGCACGTGGTTGGTTTTTGCCGCTAATTTGTATTAGTGGTTTTCACCTGTTACAAGACGCCACACTTTGCTTACTACGACTGGGGTACGCCTTCTTGTAGGTTTCTTTCTGAATGGTTTGGTACCTCAAGTTGATCCATTATCATTTGTTTTCCAATGTCACTAAGTGCAAAAGATACTTCCGTCTTGAAAATTCTAAATCTCCGATCTGAACACATCTTTATAATCTGAGTGTATGAATATTTCACATCTGAAATGGCTGTTACAGACCATTTTCCCAAAGTGACCAGTTTTTGATTGCATCACACTACCTACGTAATGCCAAACATTGTCAAAATTTAGCTCTGATACGTGCAGTTCCAACGCGACTTTTTATGAGCTGTGGTTCTCATATGACTTACTGATTTGCTTGTTTAAAATACTTTTAACATAACGTACGCAACCCTCTGTATTAGTAAATTAAAGCATTTCATGACAAATGTAAAAGTCAAACACTTCATAAAAACAATAAATTCCTTCAGGTTAAGATGAATTCGTTTCCACCATTCACTACTCCTGAACGGTTCAGAATGTAATTATTAATAAATATGTGACTTCTCGATGATATTTAAATAAACACAATTTTGAAGTGAAAACGTATGTCATTTGCGTTGATAGAAAACTTAAAATTTGTTTATTTTCATCGCTACAACATTCATGTTCTACTTCTCACTACTTTGTGTTTAGGAAACAATATCCCAATATCTTAGTTAACTTACAACTCGACTTTGCTTACAGTGTACTAAACATGTTCATCCTTATTTTTATCAAGTTTAGAGTTGATAAAAATGAATTCATTTTTTATTTTTTATTATTATTTACAAATCTTTGTGCATCTTACCACAATTTATCACATAGTCTGCATACATAAAATTATTCTAAAATAATCTGATATTTAAAAGCTACAGGTAGAAAGTTTATTGTCTGATATAAGGCAGAGATGATGAAGCGAAAAATACTTGACTGGAAAAGTTATACGTGTAATAAACTGACTATGCACGACAGAAAAAAGCTACTTGAATAATGTTATTATTTGGTTCTAAAATAATAGCAAACATAATGCTCTAAATAATGTGACTATTTATACATAAAATAATATTGAAAATAAATACATTAAAAACCTTATTCTTCGGGTATACAACAGCATAAAAAGTAAATGCTTTGAATAAAGTTACTGTTCGGGTATAAAACGACAGAAGATATAATGCTTTGAATAATATGAATATTTAGATACAAAACAACAGTAGAAAAACTATCCATAATACGTTCTATAACAGGTTTGTTCAAGTGTGGAAAGCTGTTATGCCAACAGATTACTTTCAGCGGCGTTATTTTTCAGCTATAGAAAGTGTGCTAAAATAGTTACTTTTAACAATGGTATGATCCTCACACAGGAAGTGCAATCATAAAAATTACTTTTTAAAAAGTTTGAAAAACGTGAGGCAGAAAATACCATATTACTTTAAACAATGAGATTATTCATCTAAAACAACGCGACAGTAAAAATATTGTTGTAGGTTATGACTGCTTTGTTTTATTTTTTTAATTTAAACGTTTGTATTAAAGTTGGCATTCAAAATAGGTTTGACAAAGATAAAGCACGAAAATAGTGGATAATGTGTACGCTATCAAATTATTAAAAACGTTTGAAGACATTTTCAATATCTAGTAATATAAAACAAAAATGTTAATGAAATAAAACAAAACATTAATTAAAATTACATAGCACTAACTATTTATTATGTTGACATACACAGGAATTGCTAATGCAAGAAACATCATCATCTTACGTTAACTTTAATTAGAGTTCGTGTAATTTCGGCTATATCGCATATGGGGTTTAAACTAACTTCACCTGGTGTAATTCACTCCAGAGAGATGTGAGAGTCAAAATTATTATTATTATTCATCTACTTTATCAAAAACAAAAGTAGATATTTGGCTTTAAAGGCCTAGGAAGCAAATCTCATAATGTTGAATGGTATAATAAAAATAATTCGAAAAGCGTGCGTCTACTGAGTATATTAAGCGATTCTGAAAGTTTCTCTTGAAGAAAAGTCATCACAGCTCATATTAATAGAGATAAGATTTATAAAATGAGTTGCAATAAGCCTTTTGGTCAATTAAAAGGAATACTTATTTTAAAAAAACGAGTGACAGAAGTCCTATATTTCATGTTGAGGAGCCTACAGTTAATAAACTATTTGTAAAAACTGCCTACACCCTCAGTAACTGGTGATTTTTACGTTTTGTTTAGTGTAACAAAACATTAGTAAATTCCACTTTGACTAACATTTTCACTAAAATGTGCTGAATATTCGCTAACGTTTAGAAACTCTCTTAATACGATGCTTAAGAGATGGGGTGGGGAGTAATTTTATCCAACAACTTTTACAAACACGACATAACAGTAATGAAAAGAATATGTAAAACGTACTTCAAACTTCAAACTCGACATCACAGAAATGAGAACACTTTACAAAGCGACTTGAAGCAAATAGAATATTAAATTATATTAAGTCTCAAAAAGTCTAGAGGGAATTCTCTATAGAGAGGACGATAAAGCAAGTCATCGTGCATAGAGAAACGAATAAACGAGAATATATAAAGGAACTCCTATGTATCTATAATTCACACAGTAACTGCAGTATATGAATATAACATAACATTAAAGTAGTAATATTTGAAATTATCATGTTTGAATTAAGTTATTTACTCTGACGTTGAAATACATACATTTCTTTAATTTATTGAATTAATGGAATTTTGGAATTTAGAGCTCATTGGGAATACATAAATTAAAACAATAAGTAATCATTACTGACAACACAGACATAATTGGCGGGATATATCATAGGCTCATTATTGTAATGTATACTATACGAAACTAATAAAACAGAATTAATGAATTTCAATAGTAAACAGGCTCGGATTCAACGGATAGGCGGGATAGGCAACTGACTAGGGCGACAAAATCAATAAAAGTCTTTACATTAATTTTACTTTAAATAGAATTGACTATCTTACCACAGGGGCATCACTAATTACCCAAAATATTTGAGACTTGGGCTTCAAAAATAATTAAAACATAACTGCGATGTAACGTATTGTAGTTTCCATAAGATAGATTTGGGGCACTGTGAAGTACATTCGAGGTACTTAACCTGTGGGCCGGCACCCAGCGACGCCCATGTTTTACACTCGTTTTACATCTTTTTGATTTCTTGCTGAGACGTCTACTAGTTAAAAAACTAGACCTTAAATAAATGCTTCACACTAAAACAAGTGATGAGGAAAAGCTAAAGTAAGACACATAGTTTGTTTTCGTTGTTAAGCCCAAAGCTACAAAATGGGCTATCTGTGCTATGCCCCTCGTGAGATTTGAGCCTCGAATTTTCTCGTTATAAACCCTCAGTCTTATTACTGAGTCACCGAGGAGCGACACAGACAGACACAGAAAAAACAAAAGTTCACAATATGTTACACAATTTGTTTTTCATGTAACGCTATATACACATACCTTTACCGACGGTAATAGTGCAAGGGTACCGCATTTTAAAATCTTGGTTGTGGCGGCAAATTAGCTGTATTAGTAAATGGTTTTTAACTGATTAGGTAGGTAGTATTTGAAAACATTGCCGTGTAGCATGATCAACTTCAATTTTATTTTTAATCCAGACAATAAATTAATTCAGAGATTGTAAGAAAATGTTTCGGTTTATATGTGTATGTTATATTTAAAATAAATAAATAGATAACAAACAAAAAAATAACATTATTCATTTGGTTCTAAAATTTTTGCATCTTAAATTACTTTAGAAATTTCGAAACACAAATTTAAATTTATAAATTTAAGAAATATATTTTCTGTTAAGTCCAAATAGTTACAAGCACACACGCATATGCATTTATTCATTAAACTTGTCCATCACTTTAAAATGTCTTGAACTAAAAGAAACAAAATCGCGTGGACATCGCCAACAAACATGTCGACGTTGTAAAAGAAGGGTGTAGTGCTTGACAGATAATCAATACAACTACAAGAAGCTGAAACCCTGAAGTATACTGGTAATTATAAAAAAAACTGTTTGAGAGACAACTTGACGTAAATCATCCCCTCTCCTGGGAACAAAGCTTTTCTACTGTTCTTGACATTTTGTATTATTAGCTAATATAACAATCACCACACTGGTCCGTTCTGTTTGTTTTTTTGTTTCCACACTAATAATGAGTGATTAGTTGTATTTATCGAGATTAGCTGATTTAATAATGTAAGAAACTTTGGTACAACATTAATGAACATAACGTTTCGAGGGCGTGCACCACGAGCTCTTGAGAGCTTGCTTTAGGAATAGAAATTGTTTTCGAAAACCTAATTTTCGAGCCTAGAAATGCGCTTTCTTCGAGTGTTAAGTCATAAAAATGCTTACAACAACTTGAGCAATATTTTGAAAATATCCAGAAGATTGGGATAATTTATTGTTAGGTTTATGATAAAGATATATTATTTTGTTTGTTTGTTGTTCAAGCGCAAAGCTGAACAATGGGCTATCTCCACTGCTCCCAGAGCAGGAATAGAACCGCGAATTTCAGCGTTATAATCCCTGAAGCTTACTTTAAGCCACCAGGAAGTATCAGAAACATGTATGTGCAATTCATCTATATGAATTTATTTGTTAAACTCCAGTTGTCTAAGTTTGTGTTCTTTCAGCTAAAGTTTAATGAGTCCCTTAACGCTCAGGATGATGAGTTTATCATGAGAGCAAAGCTTCCATCTGTTATGGCTAATCTGCTCTTGAATATAATTTTCGAATTTCATTTATGAATGACGTTCACATTTAAGTTGATGATTAAAATATAAAACATTTTATTCTTTTTAGAATTATTTCTTATCATTGGCATAAATGTGTTTACGTCATTCGTTCAGCTTACTTCAAAGCATTTCTCTGATATCATTTAATTAATCAGTTAATTTTTATGGTTATTTCCAATTTGAAAGTGTTAGTACCGGTTTGCAAATGTACATGTCAGATCGAATAACATTTTGGGTAAAATAATATTTGGCTCAATTGTTTTCTGCGTCTCTTTCTTCTTTGTGAAAGTCAATATTTTGATTACACTTAAGAAGTCACAGTAAATTATTTGTCTTAGTCATAGCTATTTTATTAATTCCTGAAACACATTTTTATCTAATTTTACTAAAAACAGATATTCGCTTAGTAATTCTTTAAATTAATAACAAGGAAACAAAGACTAAGCTGCGCATAAAAACTTTAAGCATTAAGTTTACGAACCAAGAAGGATCTGGCGTGGCCTAGTAGATAGCGTGTTTCAACTATAAATCTAAGGATTTATCATTCGCGTCCCGTTGTTGCAAAACCGAATTCTATGGATCGTCAATAAACTATACACCTGGAAAAAAGTTTAAAAATAGCATTTAGTCATTGAACTGTTTACATACATGATTTTTCTTGGTAACGTACATTCCGAAA
>NW_013666141.1:226757-254186 GCF_000517525.1 Limulus polyphemus
AATCTTGTTTTCTTGTGCCCAATAATGCATAATTTCATTTGATAAACACGTTTAGATTGAATGGTAATTTATAATCAGTCACAAGAACGTCGAATCTGAATCACTTGAAAAAAACACGGGGGTGCTTAACTTTTTTCCAGGTGTATATAAGAACAACGACCAAATTCAATTATTCAGACCAAAACAGACCAAGATTTGGCGGTGGATGCCGCTGACTAGCTGCCTTCTCTCTAGTCTATCGGCTTAGAATTAGGTTCTGATTAAGAAGTTAGCACACAGGATCACATACAAAACTGAAGAAGAATAGTGAATTATTCGAAAGCGCTCAGGTTTAAAATCAGGGATGGCTTACTGAGATATCTCTTATGTAGCTATGGATGGGCGGATCTAGGAATGTTGGAAAATCTGTCTTACCAAGAATGCACATCTACTGCTCTAAATTTCCGTGTTTTTCGCGTAATTTCGGTTTGTTTCTCTTATATATATATATGCCGTAACAATTCGATTTTTTCATTGTTACCCTTCTTTTCCTTTCTTTTCTGAATGCTGTAATCCTTAATTTTCTTGCTGACAAACGAAATTGAAGAAAAATGTGAATAGGTATTAAACGATAAATATTTGTGAAGTAGATTAGTAAGAGCAGAGCGATTAGTGTGAAAAAAATATTACTTACATATCACTGGTGAAGAGGAAGATCGAAAGACAATGGAAAATATAAAGATATGTAAAACTGCCTTATTTAGTATCAGCCATCATTCTGAAAATGAAACTTCCTACAAAGACACGTGCAACGTATGAGCATATATATTTTAAGCATTCAATAAAATTTAATAGTCACTAAATAATGCACTGGCTTCCTGTTTTATTTTCCTGAAATGCTTGAAAAATATGTTAAACTTGTGGACATCTAAAACTACTTGTGATTGTATTTATTCCACTTTTTCATCATTGTTTCAAGCTTCATTTGCGATTCAAAAACGTATGGAATTTTGTGAAAGGAAAGGTACTTTTTTTTTTACTTCCCTAAATGTTAAAACCCACAACCTTCCTGGGCCTAAAACAATTGCTCCCTCCCAGATAAGTTATCATTATCGGCAGCTTGTTTGGGCGAAATTCTGAAAGAAACAAACAAACTAAGAATAATGCAAGCACTCAAACAATATTTCACAACCTATATGTAACACCTAAACAAACCTAAGAAGAAAATGAACATCTATGGTTTCTACCTCTACGTTTCAGTCATTGTTTTAACATAAGATCTTCAAATTAATTTAATTTACCAGGTAAATTTTGTCAAAATTCATCAAATCTAATAGGTATATGTGTTTAAAGGGCTGTTATACACCCTTTCCTAAAATATTACTACTTACCTAATATCAACCAATATTCAAATATAGTTCTAATACATTCCATTCCACCATGACTTTATACCAATTTTGGCTGCCACACGACTTCGTGACTTGCTTATTCAAATGTATTTTAATATAACGTACTCAACCCTTTCTGCTTTCAGTGGAAAATTTATATAGGGTTTTACTTCGAAACCATCATTAAGTTTCTCATCCATTATAGTGGTGTTAACGGACATTTAAACAACTTTGACAGTTTGTGATATTATATACAGAAGCTAGTTTGACGCTTATTCTAATTAATACATAGCTAAAATATATAATTAACATAATTTACAATACAATACAACCTCAAATGCACTGAGTATGACAAATGGTCGAGTGTTTCCGTAAGCTGCAAATGCGTGACATCAGAGTCGTTAGGTAGTATTACTGGCTTGCAGCATGGTATGATCATTGTTATGGTCAATGTGTTTGCTGGTTTGCTTTGTCAATCGAAGTTGCCTTTGTATTGCAGATATGGTTTATGAGTGGAGTTTTGCTGTAAATGATAGAATTGGTATGTCAACAGGTTTAAGATTTATTTCCAAAGGATCAGGGAACAAGAAAAGCTTGGATTCATAAAGAAGAGAGTAAGCATTATGTTCTAAAGTATAATGAAACATAGTCGACATTGCTCTGCACATTTTTAGAGAACATATTTTGACAGTGATCCCATACAAAAGGCAGAAATTGGATACAATGGTGCTAGAATTAAAGTAAAAACAGACGCTATAGCAGTGATATTTCCTGGAGTGGATGAATGGCAGTCAGACAGTGCAAAAAGTAAAATCGCCGTGTTTTTAATCAGGGTATATACCAATAACTTTAAGCCTTTTTGAAAATTTTGTAATGAATATAGGAAAACGAAATTATAAGCTAGCCATTTACCAATTATCCTTTTCAACAAATCACAAGTATGAAAAAGTAAACATGTCCATTTATATTTTTCTACTTCACAGTTGTTAAAATGGGTAAAACAGAAGTGTCATTATGCATACGTTTCACAAACTGAAGGACAGTTCTCTTTCAATCGATTCCAGTTGGATCAAAAAGGTCTTATCTTCTGGTCAGTCAAAAATGACTCAAAATAAAGAATAATTCCCTTCCACTCGATTCCGACTGGCATAAGAGGGTTTAGTCATCTGGTCAGTTAAATAGACGCAAGTATAGAGCCAAGAATAGTCAGTTGTGTCTTTCACACATTTGGTTTGAGAATGTTAATGTTCGTAATTTGGCGAGTACTTCATAATAACTCCAAGATTGTATAATACAAGTCTCTACCACAAGTATTAAAAGCATTTCGAGACTGTCATGTCATGTTCCTCTTCTGATACAGTGTCTTTTCTTATATTTATGCTCATTTCTCGGCAAAATATTCTTCATTCGCTTCCAAAGCACCTAGTTAAATTCCTTGTATTCTTAAAGAAAAATAAATCCATGCACATGTTTTACCCCGGACCACGAATCGAAGTGATCTCAGCTGTGTACAGTGGGAGGGCCATTACGTGTTACAGATGGTTCCCAGTAAAATAACTGTAAATACCTTGATTTTCCCTTTATTGTGTCCACAAACTTTCCTAAATAATTTCATGTACTAAGTAACACAAATACCTATATAATATTCATAATTATAAGTAAAATGAAATATTAGCATGTATTTGTTTGTTTGTTTATAATTAAGCACAAAGCTACACAATGGGTATCGAAACCCGGTTTCTAGCGTTGTAAGTCCGCAGACATACCGCTGTGACACTGGGGGGGGGGGGGGCATTAGCATGTAAAGTACCTGTTACCGTGAATTTATATATATATATATATATTGCTGAATAATTAGTGTCTGAATTAATGGCGCAATGCATATCTCAGTAGAGCATACAAAAACTCAATAAGTATGTGAAGAACATGTTTTATTGTATTATGTACACGCATACATATCTGAATTACAAACATATATATATATATATTCATTACTAACTTTAAAAGTCATACATGCTATCATTATGCAACATTCATTAGTTATTTGCGAAAGTTAATGTGTATAAAAGGTGTTTTCACCACTAGGACCGTATTTAGGTTTATGGTGGCCCTAAGTTAAAGCTGATCAAGAGCCTCCCTCACACAAATGATCAGTAAAAACACGTTAAGGAAGCGAATGTGAAGCAGGGAAGAATAGACATTAAGCTGGGTCTGAGGGAGAGGTGTAAGAATCCTGGGCAAGGCCCCAGTAGGCAAAGGCTCAGTATGGCTTTTCTTTCTGAAGTATATAATCCTGAAAATTATTAATATATCATTGCTTTCTAGTATCATCTGCATAGTGTTCTGAAATAAAATGTACGATATTATTATCATCTTTATCTTTTATTTTATTTTCGCTTTTTGTTATCTTTTTCCCATCAAAACTATACATTTGTAAAAAAATTGTCCATCCACACTTCGCACCGTTCACCATAGACTACAACGTTGCCCAATTTTGGTAGCGTACTAAAGATATGAAATCAAAAATGCAATGCTTCCTGGAAATTTATGCCAGCTGACTAGTTACATCCGCTATAGGAACGCAACCAGTGACCAAAAAAGTTGTTAATTGTCTAGTTTTGAGTTTACTTACTGATTATGTATTATTTTACTACGAGTTGCAGCATTTACAGTAAGGAAGATTTGTTTATAGAACAGGTAAGACGTTTCGATCACTGGTGCGGTCATTTTCAAATACACCAATCTAACAATATAATTACATTTCAGGACTGATAGTGGTCACTTATGCATGTGCACATCAGTCCGCGTGAATTTACAGGTTACTTATTTATGGTTGAACAGAAAAACAAAAAAACAAACAAAAAGTGAATAAATATGAAAATGTGGAGCATATTATGCGAAATATTTGCATAAGATTAGAATGTTTGAGGTAACAACGATCAAAGACATATGGAGATGTAAGATTAGAATGTTTGGGGTAACAACGATCAAAGACATATAGAGATGTAAGATTAGAATGTTTGGGGTAACAACGATCAAAGACATATAGAGATGTAAGATTAGAATGTTTGGGGTAACAACGATCAAAGACATATAGAGATGTAAGATTAGAATGTTTGGGGTAACAACGATCAAAGACATATAGAGATGTATATGCGCATTTGCTAATTTTGGGATTGTTTGATTTTATTAATAAAGCTTCTCTGACTTTTCTTCTGTTAGTGTCAGGTTCATTTTTCAGTATGGTGATGTTCTGTTCAGAAAAACTCTTTGTTCATGGACTTGGGAAAGATATTTTTGGTATTCTTTTAACTTGATCTTCAAATTATATCTTTTTTCACCTATGTAAAAGACTGAATAATTGTTACACATTATTTTGTAAATGTTTCTTGGTGGGGTTAGTTTGTTATTTAACTTTCTTATCAAAGGTTTAATTTTGATTATCTGGGTGAAAATGAATCTAGACGTTATGATAAAGTCATATTTATGTACTAGTCTTTTCGAACTTTTTGATAGATGTGTGTTAACATTTTCTATATATATATGTGAGATAGTATAACAGATTAGGTTTCCTTTTTAGATTTTTGAGTTCGTGTGTTTCTTAAGTGTTTCTTGTCTCGTGTGTGTTTTATTAATTCGTTAATATTTTCTGTAACTACTTTAGTAGGGAACTGGTTTACGTTAATATACGTAAATTACTTTTGGAATTAAGTTTTTTCTTCTGTTTCTTTTTTATGATTCTATTATTATTGATTTATTAATATTTATGATAAATTGTTTATTAATATTGATGTGAAATCCGGGCCAGGCACTTGTTTATTAACTGTGTTTTGATAAATGTTTGATTTATTTGTATGTGTTGGGTTTGTGAATAAATAAACTTTTGCTGTTGAACCTTAATTGTAGCGGCGTGTTCATTTTAGACAGTTACATAGGAGGCTTTTTAGAGAGCCTAGTTTCTGATGGACTACATGATTACAAAACCAGTTTATGTAATTTCCGCTGTATGTGTTTTGTTTTTCTATTTCGTGTGAAGTTAAAGTTTAAAAAAGCTATTGTGTAGCATGTTTTCATTTTCCACTGTGAATTGTATGTCTTTATGTAGGTTGTTTTATGTATTGAAAAATTTTCATTTGCTCAACTTAACAAGTAAAGCCGTAAAAAATTCATCTACATATCTAAACCAAAATGCAGGCTTATATGGAAGTGCCTATGGCATGTTGTTCTATGTGAGATAAGAAAAGAATGGCCAAATTACCTGATAATGGATTATCCGTGGAAAATCCATGTAACTGAAGGAAGTACGAATCTTTCTATTGAAAACAAATAAACGTGGCTAATTGTAACGGTTGGATTAAATATACCTGTTTTATGTTGTTTTTCTTTTTGGGATCTTGTGAAATAATTTCTACAGTAAGTTGTATTGCCTCATGACAAGGGATTTGAGGGAATAGGTTTACGATATCAAAGCTAGACATAATGACATTACTGTTTAAACTATGTAGGTGTATGACGCATTTATTATTATATATTTATTTTAATATCAGCGTTTGTTTAGATTAAGTTTATATTTAGAAATATGCATAACTTATAGCGTTAAATATGTATTGCGAAACTCCCGCCTATTCTCTAAAGTTGTAGAAGATTCTCGAATGTAAGAATCAACAATATATGTGTGTACGTAAACGCTAGCGTAGCTTTGTATTGTTACATAATCTGAATTTTCGAGAAACTCTCCCCACACACCTATAAATACAACCAATGCGACGCACCTAAATAAAAAGTATCTATTATTGGTTTGCTAAAGTTGGTGTGCTATAAATTTCGAGAGCTATAACTGTGATTAACGCTTATTAATAGGGAACTTCAGATATTTGACCAGGAACGTTTCTAAATTTCGAACATTACAAATCATTTAACTTTAGTGGATTCTCATCGGACATTAGTTTTTTACGAAAACATTATATAACTTCATCGTGGAAAACTCGGCGTGTGTGGCTGGTGAATAACGAAGGACAAAGCTAGCTAGCTCTCCGTTAAGCGAATTGTACCTACATCAACTCGTAATTAACTCACTCATCGTGAACCCTCGATAAGACATCAAGGAAGTTCCAGACTAGAAAAAAGACTTTATATTGCTGTAAGTTTGTAAATTTTTTGTATAAAAATCATTGTTTGTAATAACTATTACTGTAAATTGTATTGTTGTTTGTGTATTAAAACATATTTGTATTAAAAAAGAAAACTGTGTATCAATCTTGTTGGCAAATATCATAAATTGGATACATATCAGCATATATTTAACTACTGAATTTAAATTATCATTTAGCTCGGTTTCAGACCATTAAAAATTCTGATAGGTAACATAATGGGTGTTGTAGGTGTGAGATGTATTTTAATTTGGTGCTTATTTTGGAAACATAAGGTTCCAAAATGGTTTAAAGAGAATTATAAGAATACATAATTGTTTTTTTTATAGACTTTGAGTAAAGTGTAACTTTTTGATGTTCTTGATTGGTGTGTATGCAAAAATTTATAGAGTTTAAAAGTAATGTTTTTTTTTAAATACTATTTTGAGTAATTTGCTCAATTTTTGTTATATGTTTGGTTAAGGTCAATACTTGACTGAGTAAACTTAAACATATTATTCAATATTTGATTTCGAAGAACCCTCTTTGAGACTAATAATGCTTGGAGACGGCTTGAATGGGTAACGAAGAAAAACTTTAATATAAGTTTAACATAACAGCAAATGTACAACGTTTCGACAAGGTTTTGTACATTTACTGTTATGTTAAACTTATATTAAAGTTTTTATTCATTACCCATTCAAGCCGTCTCCAAGGATTATTAGTATCATTCAATATATTTACCATACTTACATACAGAAAAATCCGTGTATAATTCAACATATTAATTTACCCACATTATGAGCCTTAAAAACAAACAAACAATGTGTAACATAATTTGAAACATTCATGAACCATATGTTAGAAAAATGTTTATCATAAGAACTCCATCTAGCGAGTGTTGAAAATTTTGTATGAACAACAGTATTGTTCGTTAAATATCATGCATTAATTTTTGCGCCTGTTTTGAAAGAAAACTTTATTCCCAACAATGAAGGAAGTATTCAGCTAATTTATATATGATGTAGGCCTATAGCTAAAGCTAGTATTTTTTGTTGTTGTTTTTTTTCAAATATCATTATACACTCGTTTAATCCCTGAAAATTTCTGAGTGACTAGATTAAGAACGTAATTTTAAAAAAATGCAATAGGCTAATGTTTTTTTACAATCATAATTGTAATTATTATTATTCGCCGGCTCGTAAAACGCGTACACACCATATGATTACAAGTGTTGTTGTATCAAATGTCTTATATAAAAAAGTGTTTCGACCAGTGCTATTTGTTGTATCCTAGCCAGCCTTAAATTTTCTGCATTGAGAGGAAACGCGTCGTCGGCAATGGATATGACAAGTATTGTGTGATTAGAATAATATTATTATACACTCTTCTAATTCTTGAAAATCCCTAATGGACAAGATTAAGAATGTAGTGTTTAAAAACAAAAAGGTCTAATACTAATGTATTATGACAAGTATAAGTTTATTGTTGATGTTTAAGGGCGATAAAGTTTATTAGCATTATATAAAGATTTGTTGTTTTAAAATGTCACGAGGTAATATGTATATTTTCATCAACAAAAATCCAGTAGGTTTAATACAGTAGTCTTGTGGAAATTGTAGGGAGAAACCTGAAGAACACTATTAATCGTATTATTTTCAGATTTTTCACAGGTTTTTTACTACTTTGCATGTATGATACAACATAATTAAAAAATGTTAATTTAAAAAGGAGAATAGGGATCGTCAAAAAAGTACAGAAACAAGTTGAATCAAAATACAAATATTATATTTTCTAGACTAAAACTAGGGACTTTAAAAAAAGTAAACAAACTAGGTCGGAAATAGTGTCTACATTATGTTTTCAAGCTACAAATCCCTATTTGACTCCATGTCTACAGTGCTTATCAATTTTAGTGGTTCATAATAGAGTTCGCTGGTGGGTGGTGTTGAGTAGCTGCCTTTCCTCTAGTCTATCACTGCTAAATTTGGGACGGCTAGGGCAGATTGTCCCAGTGTAGCTTTGCCCGAAATTCAAAACAACCAAACTTGAGAAAACATAAATAGGATTTCATATAAATGTCATTGTCTGTGATGTTCTTGCGGCCAACCATCAAACGGCCCAGCGACTAGATGTTTCTTTTGAAGTCAATAATAATTGAATACTGCATTTTTCCATCCAGTCATTGAGAATCCTGATGCTTATTAAAACAAATACGACCACAAACTCCAAATAAATAAAATTTTAAATCTACTCCACGTTTCGATTAGCACCTTTATCAGTTGAATCATTTCAAACATACAATCTGAATGGGAAACAATACAACAATGCAATTACATACCATGATGTCATGTGATACAACAATATCTGAAGAGACATTTTTCTCCTGAAAAATAAACTAAATATAATGTAAATATGTATATACATGCATGTACATTTTTTATGATAGATAAACTTGAATCTAAGCGGGTCAACATTTATATCTGTTTAAGGGAGGATTTTTATCTCTAATTAGCAGTGCCTCTTTATATTTTATTTCCAAGTAACTGTTATATTTTCCTAAAACTTTAAGTTTAAAAGTTATTTCATTGAGTAGTCTCTGTGTTGAAACAATGTGTTCAGCCGTAGCTTCTTTTTTTTGTGTGAACTGTGTGATATTACTTACCTGTTCTAAAAATATTTTGTGTAGTGAACGACCAGTTTTACCAATATATGTCTCAGAGTACTATATGTATCGTATTTCATACGCCACGTTTTCAGTAGCGGAATTTTTAGCACAACTACTGCCCGGCCTGTCCGGGTGGTTAGGGAGCTCGACTCACAATCTGCGGTTTGCGGGTTCGAATCCCCGTCACCGAACATGCTCGCCCTTTCAGCCTTGGGGTGTTATAATGTAACAGTCAATCCCACTATTCATTGCTAACTCGTACATTAAGGCCAGTATTTACTAATAGCTTTGCGAATGTGACCAGCAACATTGTCGTCTATGTAGGGTATGTTCCGTGGGGTATACTAAGTTTTTCGTTCCGAAGTGTGTTTGATGTAAGTTCTTATTGTTTTTTAAGTCATACTGATGAAAAGTATTAGTAATATAATTCTGTAAGAGAAGTTGATGGGATTCATGACTGACAATTCTTCCTCTGGTACTGTAGCATGTTTTGTCTATGCGAGTAAGTTGACCCAAAATCATACCTTTTTTAATTAACTGAATGAGCAGGGTGAAATTGAAAATGAAGAATAATAGACTTGGTATAAGTTTTAATATATAAATTATTAACAAGTTTGCTGTCTTCATTTGCGACTTCTGTGTCTAAAAAATTCAATGTATTTAGTATCATTGCTGCTATGTGTAAGTGTGAAAACTACTGACAGGTTGAAAGAATTGAGGAAACACAAAAAGGCTAAAAGTGATCATAAGTCATAATTCTAAATTCCAAATATGGCACCAATAAAGCGATACAAAATCTTAGGTTTCTGGCTGAACTCAAATTCCCATAAAAAGTATGGTTCATACAACAGCAAAATTGCTGCAAATAAACAAAATAAATGCACATTCCGTGGAAAGACAACAGTATAAAACTAGAGTAATATGAGCAACATAATTCCTCAGTGCAATACTTCCCAGTGCAATCAATTTTGCACGCGACGACTTAAAATTAGATCAGATTGAAGGTTTTGAAGCAATTATTGACTTTCTGCGTCTAATTAATAGAATGTTTGACATACTTAACTCACATTCATTCTATGCAACTGGTTGTAAAAAAAAATCTAAGCAATGCAAATACTAATACAATTATTTCTTTTCTTAAGCGAGCGAAAGAATATTTGCATACTCTTTCTGGTGTAAATACTATTGTGGTTAGTCGTAGGAAAAGAAAAACTTGCATTATTGGATTACAGCTAAGCATACAGTCAGTAACTTAAATTTCGATTCGTTTACTTCAACTAAATGTATACACATTTCAGTATTTCTTGATATATAAAGTTTCTCCAGATCACTTGGAGAATAATCCCTCCAAATCAGATTTTGTGGGGTTATAATAATGATAACAATTTTGTACAATTGTAGTATACGTTAAGAAACTGGTTATGAAAAGTACTAGCCTCCCATGTTCAAGACAATGAATACAATGAGCTAACAAGTATACTATTTTCCCTCGTTGTCCCCCCAAGAAGCTTTTGTTTGTTAGTTTGTTTGAATTTCCCTCAAAGCTACTCGATGGTTATCTGCGCTAACCGTTCCTAATTTAGAAGTGATAAACTAGAGGGAAGGCAGCTAGTCAAGACCACCTACTACCAACTCTTGGCTACTCTTCAGCAACGAAAAGTGGAATTCATCGTAATGTTATAATGCCCCCATGGTTTAAAGGATGGGCATGTTCGGTTTCAGAATTCTAACACGCAGCCTGCAGACTGGAAGTCGAACACTTTAACCACCAGGCAACCAAAAACAAAAGGGAAAAAAGGAGCATCGGAAAGATACGAGCATTGATGGAATTAAACTAACAGCTTCTAATAACATTCTAAATAGCCTTTTCCATGAAAACTGTTTTATCTATTTCAGTGGCCATGTTGCCTTTAAGTTTAAATCAAAGCTTAAGTGTGATGTTTGGACAAAAGCTCTGGTTAAGAACAAGTATAACCAGTCCTAAAAAGAAGTATTCCTTCTTACTTGCAAAGGAGGATAATGTTGGTATAAACCTAAAAAAAAATCCTGATGTGTAAATAAAGTCTAATATTACTCCAGTCTTTGAATATATAGTTTAAGTTTGCAATATTATTTTAATTTTATGAAATCAAATCACTTGCAATCCTTATATTGCTTATATCAACCAAAGGTAGATGCCGCCAGTGCATCATGCATGTACAGTCCTACATTGATATAAATGGTAACGCGAGCAATTTAGTTAATTAATATATATGTATATATATATGGATGGGACATTACTTCAGACTACAGTTTCAAATGGTTAAGGGTATGGTCATGGGAGTTTTAATGGCGAGCTACTGGTATATCTTGATTATCATTGATTATACCTCGCTCTAATATGTTTACGAGTATTTTCAGATAGTAATAACATATAACATAACATAATGTTTAGGGACAACAAGGAACCTATTGGTCCATATCGACTGTCCCATCCTCTAAACTAAACTAAATCTATCAAATAAATATATTTAAAAATAGAAATATAAAAGACAGCACATATAGCTATCAAGTTTTCCCTTACGCTCACTTACATTTACTGCCTCCACACATCCAAATGCAACCTGTTCCAGAGGCCAACTAAACTGTTAGAAAAATAAAACTGTCTTAGCTGAAGATGACTCTTACCTTGCTAAAAATTTATATATCTATCTCCTAGTCCTAATATTCTCGCTGTTAAGTATGAAAAAAGATGATGCATCAGCACTATCAATCCCCTTTACAATCTTAAACACTTCAATTATATCCCCTCTAACTCTTCTTTTTTCAAGAGAAATCAATCTCAGAGATCTTAATCTCTCCTCATATAACAACATTCCATCCCAAGCACCGTTCTAGTAACCCTACTCTGAACTCTTTCCAACAATTCAATGTCCTTCCTAAAGTAAGGAGACCAATACAAAACATAATACGGGAAATGTGGCCTAATCATTTACCTATACAATGAA
Organism: Limulus polyphemus; assembly: GCF_000517525.1. Classification (NCBI taxonomy): domain Eukaryota; kingdom Metazoa; phylum Arthropoda; class Merostomata; order Xiphosura; family Limulidae; genus Limulus; species Limulus polyphemus. The sequence continues at coordinate 238,909 of NW_013666141.1, forward strand.
ATTATAATCTCATTAGAATTGTATTCAATATCTCTGTAGATAAAATTAAAAATCCTATTTTCCCTACCACTAACAACAGCTCACTGCTCGGATGGCTTAATAGACTGGTCAACCATTACACCAAGATCCCTTTCTTTCACAACACTGTTAAGGTTATTCCCATCCAAATTATACTTATAATTCAAATTATGAAAATCCGCATGCATTATATTGCATTTATTATAATTAAAACCCATTTGCCATTTATTTGCCCAACTCACTAAATGATCTAAATATTTTTGTAAGGCAGCAGCATCCTCTTTACAGCTAGTAATACCCAATACCTGAATATCATCAGCAAATGTAAGTAATTTATTGACCATTCTTACATCTATGTCATTGATGTAAATCAAAAAGAGCAAAGGTCCTACGACTGTGCCCTACGGTACCCCACTTGTGCCATTAATCCAGTTTGACTGAACTCCATTTATAACAACCTTCTACTTTCTTTTATCCAGCCACTTGTTGGATATACAAGACTGTACAGTTTAATAGTTATTATTCAGTTTATTTAGTGAGCTAATATTTAATGATTATTTAGTTTTCATAACATGGGTGTTAAAAGTTAATTAATTTAAAGTGATAGTTATAACAAGTATTTTTACGTAACTCTGTACGAGTGGTACGTTGTGTATGCAATTTAATTATTGTACTAGGCTTTTGTAATATTGTTGACGTCATCTTACTTAAAGCTTCTAAGTTTTTCTCGTTATGTGTAATATTGTTGTTACTAGAGGGACAGATATTTTTAGATTTTTCTGTGACATGTTATAAATACATGCAGATACAGAGAGGAACTTGAGTAAGTGAAGTTAGACTGCATGATTGTCAGTTTAGCCACAATGGGCAATTTCTAAAGTGAGTATCACAGCTTGTAGTGTAACAACAGAGATAAAGAAGAACAAGTTGTCTTGTCAAACGGTGTTGTAAAATAATTGACTCTGCTTGTGTGGATTTTGACGAAAATGAGACAATTATTTAAAACTCTGGATCCAACTGTGGTAACCAATAGTTATAGTGATGATTTTATAGTACATTTCACAGTTTGTAGTGTAACAACAGAGATAGAGAAAAATAATTCATCTTATCAGTTCGGTTCTAAACTAATTGAACCAGCCTGTGTGGACGAAAAAGAGAATTATTTAAAGCTCTAGATTCAACTGTAGTAAACAGTAGTGTAACAAATTTTTGTGCTGTTCGTTTATTATTGAAATTTATCGCCAAGTTGCAGACACCTACGGTAAAATATTCGGCTTCTATAAACCTGACACTATTCTTCAATCCAATTAGGTAACTTATCCCCCACAACTTTTGAAATAATTTTGTTACAAGCCTTTTATGTGGCACATTGTCAAATGCTTTCTGAAAATCCATATACACCAAATCTACACCATTATCCTCATCTACATAAAAAGTAACCTTTTCAAAGAATGCTAAAAGATTTATAAGGAAATGTTTTCCCTTAGTGAAACCATGTTGACTGTCCAATAAAATCCTAAACTTTGTTAAATGACTTTGCAAAACTTTTCTCACAACTGATGTAAGACTAATAGGCGTATAATTACTGGAACAAATTCTATTACCTCTCTTGAAAAGAGGAGTGACATTATCTAATTTCCATTCCTTTGGCACCTTCCCACTATTGTAACAAGTGGTTCACATGTCCAATTTTAACATTATTCAGAACCCTTGGGGGAATATTTATCTGGCCCAGGAGCTTTATCATTCTTTAAACCTTTTCTTAACTAGCTAATAATTAACGCAATTATCTTGTTCGACCTTGTTTCCATCTACTACCTGTTCAAGATGAACAATATTACTTACATCTTCATTAGTAAAAACTGAAGAAAAAGCATAATTTAATAATCCAGCTATCTCATAATCATCAGATACAAGAAATCCTTACTGTTAATTTTTACATTTTCAGTCAACCTTTCTTCATACGTCCTTTCTGATGTCCTAATTTCCTGTTTGACCACTTTCTTGATTTTCTATAATCTCCTAAATCCTTCGTCATACCATTAAATTTTTTAAATTCATGATGCTTTTCTTTAATTTTATTTCTTATACCCTTTATGGGTCAACCAGGTTTTACTTGCAGCCACCCTATAAAGAATATATTTATCTTGAATATACAAAAATTTATCTTTAAATATTTTGCACATTTCATTAGTGTCTCTAAATAACTCACCTGCCCAATTCACAACAGATAATTCTTGTTGCATCCATTCAAAATTTGCTTTTTTTGAAATTTGTAACCACAATATCATTATTCCTGATCTCTATATGCAGCAAAACATTGAACCTAATAGCGCACTGATCACGTATACCCATATTTTCTCCAATTTTATATTAGAAGTTAACAATAAATTTAAAATGACATTGTTTCTAGTAGGTTTATTGACCAATGGGGAAGAAAATCATCTTGAATAGTTTCAAAAAACCTTTCTCCCTCATGGATTGACACTAACTTTTCCCAATATATATGCCTGAAATTAAAATCACTCATAATTATGACTCATTAACACCTGAACTATTAATACCAGTGTAAAGTTTCTCATCAGTATCATTTAGTGGTTTGTAACAAATTCCCACTAAAAGCCTTTTCCCTTTATATCCGCTAATGAGCTAAATGGATTCAGTCTCCTTGCTACTATCTTTGATATCCCCAAGCCCAACAGGATGTAGTTCACATTTTACATATAAAGCCACCCGTCTCCTCTCTCTCTCTTCACCACTCTATCCCTATTAAATAACCTATAACTCTGTCTTTCAAATAAACTTTCGGTCATCAATATCATCTACATTTAACCGTGTTTCGAGTATTTCAATCACATTAAAATCCCCCATTCCTACCAGTGCCCTAAAGGCGTCTTTTATATTTCTTATACTTCTAGCATTACAATAATAACAATTAAGTCTATTCTTACAACTACTTCTATACTCATTTCCTACACTAAACTTTTCTCTACATCTTATTTTTTGCAATTAGTTTATCCTGATCCTCACCATTGTCCACTCTGAGTTTAAAACTTCCTTACAGTTGATTTAATAGGTTGTGGAAAAAAGCCAGACCCTATTATATTTAACTGTAAACCATCCATTTCAAAAAACTCCCTTCTCCCATTGAACTGATCCCACAAGATCAACCAGCCAATATGTTCATCCTTACATATTAACCTAAGTCTAGTATTTAGCCCTAGTGACCTATTCATAATTTACTGACAAATGATTTTTTTCTCATGCCATGAGTAGGTTAATTGTAAGGCATTAATCAAGTGTCTCTGTTCATGGGTAATTTATCTTAAAGTACCATAGCCCAAAACTGGGTCTTAATAATGAATGAAAGGGTCACAAATAAATATTCTAAATAGATAATAGTTTATGCGTTTTTTAAATATTTATTTATCTAGTAAGACAATATTTTCTTTCTTTTTTTGCATTAAAGCTACTTACTGGGGTGTGGCTGGCCATCAATGTTTACAAATGAGCTAAAAAGGTTGAGAACAACTGTACTAAAGTTCAGTAAGCACAAGGTTGATGCTTGGTAGAGAAAGAAGACAAATAAGACAAATCATGCCAATGCTAATCTATAACTAAGCTAGCAGAATAATTACTGACTTTGGTAATTAAAAGAAAAAATATTGGTGATTGTGAATAGATATGGAAATAGGTCTGGAGATGCATCAAAAGTATATCCATGAACATCTACCATTGATTCAAAGAGGATATTCCATGACAACACCTAGGAAAGCGCATCAGGTAACTGATATTGGCTCACCAGACCAAACAGGATATTGTTACGTACAAATGCTCCTAGACATGCTGTCAATACAATAAGAACCTGTGGCATAAAAGAACCTCTTACAGCTACACTGATAGCTAGATATGTAGCAGACAGAAAAGTGGAGAGAACCTATGCAAAATGGTATCATTTAACCAAATACACCGCAGGGCAGCTCTGTAATGATTTCAAAGAAAAATATAAGTATATTGAGATCTTGTGTCAACTTGAAAAAAGTAGATATTGTTACTAAGGTCGCCACTTCTCCTCTTCTAAGTTTTCAAGGAGAAATCCATTTGGTATGAAAAATATATTTATAAGTTCTAAGCCTAGAGAGAGTACTATCTGAATTAATACTAGCAATAATATTAGTAGTAGAAGCACAGAGAAAATTACAGAGGACTCTACACTATACCTGATGTAAGTAACAGAGAATATGATAGAAAGAGTACCCGTAAGATTAGTTAGAGTAACTGAGATACCTGAGAGAAGCCATGTTATTGTAGAGACTAAAGTAGATGACTTTAATCAAAATCGTGAAATGTATATAGTTTATATAGCTGCTCGTATTAACAATGTGTCTGAGAAAGAGACATAGTGCCCATAAAAGTGTTAAGTGTAAATGAAGATAAAGTAATACTGCCCAAGCATATAGTTTTAAGTAAGACTAGCAGTGGGAGAAAATAGCTGCAGTGGGACAGAATAATGAAGAGAATAAGAGAATACAGGCACAATCAAGTAAGACTGGTTGGTTTTCAATCGTAGGAGATATAGATAAAAACATAAGTGTTAGTAAATTTAATAGAGAAGTATACAGATATATTTGTGGGAGAATGTGACCCTAATGGTTGTACAAATAAAGTAAGACACAAGACAGTGTTAAAGGACAGTAAGCCTGTACAACCTAAACCCTATAGAGTGCCAGAAAAGCACTGGGTATAATTAAAAGAATGCGTGAAAGAGATACTTGAGCAAGGAGTAATAGAAGACATTAGTACTCCATATGTATCTGCAGTTGTAATAGTTCCTTAAAAGGATGGTTGTTTAAAGTTCTGTGTTGATTTCTGGAAGATAAACAGTACTACCATTAGATGTGTACACATTACTTAATATCCAGGAAACATTAGATAGGTAAAAGTAAGTACACTTTGTCTAAATATTTATGAAGTGGATGTTGGCAAGTAGAAATGGAGGAAGAAGATAAATAAAAAATTGCACTTGTTTTACCCTCAGGCAAGTACCAGTTTAATAGAATGCTATTTGAGTTACTTAATGCCTTTTCAAGATTTCACAGGTTAATGGTTGTTGTGCTATAAGATTTACAAACTTCAGAATGTTTTTGTTATCTAAGTGATATCATAGTGGTCGCTGCAAGCTTTGAAGAACACCTAGAGATTCTAAGGTACTTATTTGACAGACTAACCCTATCGCTACAGGTTTTCCTATGATCAGGTGTCAAAGGGCATGTCATCACATTTGTAGATTTACATTCAAAATGTTATTGTATTATTAATTTAGAAATGTATTTCAATAAGTTTGGTATCATATTGTAGATTATAATTCAACTTTTAGTATTATACATCAGTTAATTTCTTAATTTACAAATAAATCTAAAGCAAAATTCCTAAATATTAATTTGTGTGTGTGTCATGTGGTATGTTGAATGCACCTTCGTTTCTACTTAGATTTTTGTGATGTCCAAATACAAAGTCTATAGTTTTTTATGAATTAGAAACTCAAATTACTGATATTGAAAATCTAGAATATAAAATAAGAACCTCCTATCTTTTCTGTTTACTGAGATATGACTATATTTAGCAAATCAAACACAGTGGCACCACCCACCTCTTCCATTTTTGTAAACATTTGCTTACGTACATCTGCTTTCCTCTATCATGTGTTTATAATCATTCAAAAGCTCGGAATTTCCCCTACTTGGTTTTCTCAGCCTATCCAAGGTTCACAAGTTCAATCTTTTGTTTCCAATCTTGGAAGGAAGGGGTAAGAGAAAATGGAGTTCCCAAAACAATATTTTTTAGACCCAAATATCATTTAATTAGTAATCCAGAAAATTACAGTGAAATTCTGTGATATTAGGAGAGGAATATATAATTTTTGTTATAAAACCTAAAAAAGTTATTTTGTTTTACATCCTACACTTTTGAAATTTGGTAAGGCTTAGAATGCAAAGTATGGCGAGTACAAACTTCTTTACAACTGTAAGTTGAAGAGATTGTTTTCTATATTTATTTACTTAATGTTCTATGTTTTAAGAAAATAACTGAAATTTAAAAAGTTATTTGTAAGTAGTAATAATATATATATGTAATGTATTACAACCAAAATGTGACTGTATTTAACAAAATACTGGTCCACTAGAACACAGTCAAGACAGATCACTGTAAATGCCAGTATTGTGCTATTTGATATAGTAACATAAGATACACGTGTGCCATGACTGCAACTTCTTTAATGTTAGTCAGACACGGCTGAAAGGGCAATAAAATAAGAATAACAAATATAAATCGATGTATAATGTTACGAGATTTAAGCTATTTAGAATTTGTTACAATTTGTAGCCATTCTAAAACCAAAAAAGCATAACATCTTATTTCCTAATTTTTTGTGCTGATACGAAGTCGGTAAATTCGGCAAACCTATACAGAGATAAGATAGAGAAAATAACAGATAAAATAAAAAGTTTTTGAAACGTCTGATATTTATCTGGATTTTATTAGGGGGTTATAGAGATTTCGCAAATGATATTTGATAATTTTCTGATGCATAACATCAACATTACTTTGCATGTGGAATAGTTAACATTTGAAAAGAAAAAATGCACGAGCAAATCTTTAATTAAAACAACTTAAAAGAACTTGATTAAAAAATCTGATAATTTGTTTATGAAAGCCTTGTTATGTTTCATCATAATCTGCCAAATTTTGTGAAGATACGCATACTGTATTAAGAACTATAGTATGAATACTATAACGAACACAAAATGGTTACAGGTCGGTCCGTGGGACTGAACTTGTAGTGAAAGGGTTACGGAAAGCAAATTTAAAGCTGAAACTAAGCAAATGTCAATTACTAAGAAAGGAAGTTAAGTACTTAGGTCATGGAATAACTGAAGAAGGTGCAAAACCTGACTTGAAGAAACTAGAAATTTGTAAAATTATCTAGTGCCAAGAACAGTAAAAGACATTCATTTATTTTAAGTTTTGTATGATTTTATAGATTTATCTCACATTTTCAATGTTAGTAAGACCTTTAACTAAGCTAAAAAAGATATAGAATTTCAGTGAACAGATAAAAGGCAAGAAGAATTTGAGAAATTGCAAGATTCGCTTCCAAACGCACAAATTCTGAGTTATTTTAATATTATTAAAGACATTATTTTAATCACAGATGCTTCAACTTTTGCTATATATGCAGTACTATCACAGTTAGAAGAAAATAGGAGTGAACACCCAATAGCATACCAGAGTACAAGTTAGGGAAAGCAGAAATTAATTATTCTGTAACAGAGCAAGGATGCTTAGCTTCAATGCATGACATTGAGACATTTTGTGGTTCTTTGTATGGTAGAAAGTTGACCATTATCACAGATCATGCACCCTTAAGGTGACTAATGACATTAAAGGACCTATTATCCAGGTTAGAGAGATGGTCCTTGCTACTGCAAGATTATGATTTTGAAGTTATTCACAGACCCAGTAGAAAACATTTTGATGTTGATGCATTAAGCAAAAATAAGGTAAGAAGTACAGAAAACAGAGAAAAACAGAATATTATTAAAGTAAAAGAGAGGGAAACAGAAAATGAAGACAATTATGAAGTATTTTTGGACTTAGACCATGTTATTAATGAACAGAAGAAATATGTTCAGGTAAGCTTGTTAAGAAACAGGGTGTTAATGGGGGAAGACATAGAATACATGTTAGAATCACATGTAAGAAAGTAGAAAGTAAAGGAAGTACTTTGAAATAGTAAATACTACTTTTATTTATTGTGGTTTTGTTTACAATTCGTTTATTATTCCTTCTATCGTTTAGCTTAACTATGAATCTCTAGTTATATTAAAGTACTAACACACATTATAGCTAAAGCACATTGAATTTGAGTATATTTGTATTATAAAACTGACACAAGCTTCCCCTGGTGATGCACAGACATAAATGTTGTGAAAGATTATGTAAGTTAGCTAGCCACGTGAGATGTAATCTCGTGATCTAACCACTAAATAAAACCCTGCCTTGACCTTAAACAAATTAGTTAATGTTAGTTCAAATTAATACAGTTAAAATATATTATTGTTGATTGTAACTCAATATTGTTGTTGATCTTGAAGTTGTATAAGTTTGGAACATTGTGTTTCTTTTTCTTTTTTAGAATTGAGTGTTTTCATTTATCCTGGTTCTTTTTCCAAATTCCTTTATTTATTGAAATAATTATTAACATTGATATTTATTTTGTATTGTCCATTAACGTTAGTTTTAACCCTAGCCAGACGTGTATTTATTAACTGTGTTTTTGGTAAGTGATAAATTTTATATTCCAACTGTTTGAAAGTTTTATTTTGGATTCCTGTGGTTGTCAAAGTATATTAAATGCATTTTTTTCACCCCTGATTATAGTGGCTCTTTGTTTTAGTCCATGACATGAATACTTATTATGACATCACATTTGCAGCTCACTCAGCATTTGCAAAAACAGTCAGTAGAATAAACAAGCAATTCTTTTAGCCAAACATGAGAATAGACATCAGAAATATTGTGAATCATGCATGGAACGCCAGAGGCGAAAAGTCAGTCCACATTTAAGTAATGCCCCTTTACAGAGAACGCCGAGTTTAACAATGCCATTCCAAATTATAGCTATGGACATTTTAGGCCCATTGTTCACTTCTTATACAGGAAATAAGTATGTATTGGTTGTTGCAGATTATCTAACTAGATTCTTGGAAGCAAAATGTTTACCCGATTTGCGTTGAAATGATTGCCAAGGCATTTGTTAATTATATAGCAGTTAGACATGGCATATTGCAATATTTACTGATGGATAGGGGTACGAACTTTATTTCCAATTTAATGAAAGAAATTTGCGAGTTATTAGGCATTAAAAAATAGAGACCACTGCTTATCATCCAGCTGCTAATGGCTTAGTAAAAAGGTTTAGCAGAACCTTATTACATATGATATCACAATATTGCAAGCAGGATCAGAAGATGTGGGATGAACAAGTTTCTTAATTATTATTAGCATACAGAAGTGCAGAAAATGAATCCACGCAAGAAAGCCCCTTCTTATTATTACACGGTAGGGATGTTATGTTACCGATAAAGGAGATAATGGCACCTAGAAAAACGAATTATGCAGTAAGTGAAAACTAAGAGGCAGAAATGGTGCAGAGAACGCAAATAGTATTTGCGACAACAAATTTAACTCAATTTGCTGAATATAGACAGAAACAAGCCAATAAGAAGGCACAGCTTAGAATAATTAAATTAGGTGATAAAGTACTGTTATATACCCCTATAGTTAAGAAAGGAAATACTAAAAAAGGTAGCATAGCTGTGGAAGGGACCATACAAGGTAGTTAGGCAAACGAGTCCAGTAGATTCCAAGATCTAAGATATGTATGGCAAAAGTAAACGATTATTCCACGTTAACTGCTTAACTTTGATGTTACAGTTTAGGCCTAACCTGTATGGAGAATGATAGAGTTCCACAAAACATATGGTAACTCCTAAATGTCTTAACATATCTTCACGAAAATTAGCTAGATTTTGTTAAAAATTACAAATGTTTTGCACACAAAGAATGAGATTATTCCAATTAAGTGTTTTAGCTGAAGATTTTTTATTGTAGTTATTTGCACTCAGACTTAATATTTCGAGTATTATCATCAATTTATAGCGCAATGAAATGTTTAAAATTAAGAAATAGAAAAATATGCATGCCTTTTAATTTTTTATTGAATAATCTAAAAATGTCTATTGGTTATAGTCTTATTTGCAACTATTTCCATTTTCACATATAGTTAATTTTATTGCTTTATTTTATTTTCCTGGCCTTTAGTATTATTATTTATCGCAACACACGTCAACGGGTGTCCTTGGGCAATATTACTGTAACGTCGACGGAGATACTTTAGCTTTTTGGCAGAATGTTGTTGCATTCCCATTGTACACTAAGCTTCATGAACTGAGGTAAAGTTTGGGTTATATCTAAAAAAGTATATTACCTTTCAAATATGCATTTTTAAAACATAAATAACACATAATTAACTAAAATATAAAACTAAAACTGAAATACAATTTAACTTTCTATCTAATTAACATATTTCTAGGTGAGAAATAATGCTAAGTGCTAGCAAGAGCAAAAGCAGCAACAGTGCCAAGAATGGTTTGACATGCTTTGTAAGGAATTCTGCACGTCAATTTTAAAATAACCACAGGGAGATTGTAGTTTAAATTAGCTCTTTCTATTTGTTTTAAATAAGTAGAGTTGAGTGCAAAATCGCATGTCTATGTGTAGAAAGTGGGCATGGGTTAGGTCAAGAGTTCCCAAGAAATACCTTTAAATATATTTCTCTTTTGAAAGAAGGATGTGTAAACAGAGCAATTAGCCTTTTTTCTGTCCAGACATAGATGTCTTGTGTATATTGTGATGGATTTATTATTATATATTTATTTTAATATTAACGTTTGTTAAGATTAAGTTTATATTTAGAAATATGCATAGCTTACAGTGTTAAATATGTATTGCGAAACTCCCGCCTATTCTCTAAAGTTGTAGAATATTCTTGAGCGTAAAAATCAACAATATATGTGTGTACATAAACGCCAGTGTAGCTTTGTATTGTTACGTAATCTGAATTTTCGAGAAATTCCCCACACGCCTATAAATATAACCAACGCGACGCGCCTAAGGAGAGTATATATTATTAGTTTGATATAATCAGTGTGATGTAAACTTCGAAAGCTATAACTATAATTCTGATTTGCGCTAGTCAAATATTTGACCAGGAGCATTTACAATGTTCGAATTTTAAAAATCATTTAACTTCAGTGGATTCTTATCAGACATTAGTATTTTTACGAATATATTATATATCTTCATTGTGGAAAACTCGACGTGTGTGGCTGGTGAATAACGAAGGACGTAGCTAGCTAGCTCCCCGTTAAGCGAATTGTACCTACATCAACTCGTAATTAACTCGCTCATCGTGAACCCTCGATAAAATATCAAGAAAGTTCCAGACTAGAAAGAAGACTTTATATTGCTTGTAAATTTTTGTATATAAATCATTGTGTATAATAACTGTTATTGTAAATTGTATTGTTGTTTGTATATTAAAACATATTTGTATAAAACAAAGAAAACTGTGTGTATCAATCTTGTTGGCAAATATCATAAACTGACTATATATCGGCTTTTACTTAACTGCTGAATCCAAAGTACAATTTCATTTATTAAATTATACTTTAAATTATTAAATTTAAAGTAGCATTTAACTCAATTTCAAGCTATTTGAAATTCTAATATGTAAGAATGTGAAAAATGATTCAAGTCAAGTCTGGTCGCGGGACAATAAAACCAAAGAGTTTTTTTTTAATTGTCTTTGAAAATAAAGGAATGAAAATATAGATAGTACAAAACATTGAATTACAACATACATTATAATCTAATTTCATTGAGATATATTAATAGTAGCTTAATTAAAATGTGAATGTAACTCAGTAAAACCTCGTGACAGGCACAGAAAAGGGTGCACATAAGCTTAGATTTAAAGGAATCTAAGAATCTAAACCACACCAGTATGAGCAGTTAACAGACAAAAAAGAATCCAGGGTATAAGAACAGAAGGTGCTTGAGAAAATTAAAAAGTCATATGAGACTGAATTGCAAAATATAATGATCACAAGCCACTAACAAATACAAACCCTTTAGTGGAAGATTATGACGTCATTATAGATGACAAAATAGTGACTCTAGATGACACACTTGCTATGGAGACAAGCACTGATGCACAAACTAGGGATCTTGGTAATGAGAGTAGTGACAGTATAGTAGATGTACAGGCTACACCAGAGACTACTGAAGCTGACATGGTGGCCCATGATTATAATTTAAGATCACACATTCCAGAAAGCCACTAACACATACAAACCCTTTAGTGGAAGATTATGACGTCATTATTGATGACAAAATAGTGACTCTAGATGACACACTTGCTATGGAGACAAGCACTGATGCACAAACTAGGGATCTTGGTAATGAGAGTAGTGACAGTATAGTAGATGTACAGGCTACACCAGAGACTACTGAAGCTGATATGGTGGCCCATGATTATAATTTAAGATCACACATTCCAGTGGAAGATCAATCCTGGTTAATGTCCACACACAGAAGACCTATATGGTTTCACCCTCATGTCATTACACATACTCTGAAAAGTGACGTACAAATTGACAATAATGACTCATGTACAGTAAGAGATGATTTCTTGAAAGCCTTCAGTAATATTGTTGCGTCAGCGAAGTCACGTGACTAGTATCACGCCACGTCCTTCTCGAACCTTCGTGAATTATCGGGAGACTACTAGATTGGGGGTAGTCTGGTATATATAAGATGGTCACAACGTGACGGAACAATGAGTAATTGAACTGCAGTCAGAGAGTGTGTAATTGAACTGAGTATTGTCGAGCACGAGCACGTGAGAAGCTATAGCGTTTGTTATAGAGTGACTGTTGAAATTAAGTGTATCGGTAAAGTTGTATTCGGAAAGAATAAACCAGTTTTATTTAAGAAAGGACTTGTGTCGTAAAAGTTTCGTCGGAACGAATTTACGGAAAATTAACTATCGGACGGAGACGTAACAAATTGGTGTCAGAAGTGGAACGAAAAAAAAAGAAATGGAAACGAGAAGCGGCAAATCAAACTACAGCTTAGCAAACTTGATGGCAGCAATACAACAGCAGCAAAAGAAACAAGAAGAGAGACAACAGCAGTTGCAAGAAAAAGAAAAGAAACAAGAAGAACGAGAAAAGAAACAAGAAGAGAAATTACAGCAGTTGTTAGAGGAGAAAGAAAATAAACAAGAAGAGAAATTACAGCAGTTGTTAGAAGAGAAAGAAATTAAACAAGAAGAGAAATTACAGCAGTTGTTGGAGGAAAAGGAAAAGAAACAAGAAGAGAAATTACAGAAGTTGTTGGAGGAAAAAGAAATGAAACAAGAAGAGAAATTACAGCAGTTGTTGGAGGAAAAAGAAAAGAAATAAGAAGAACGAGAAAAGAAACAAGAAGAAAGATTACAGAAGTGGCAAGAAAACCTACAACAATGGCAGCTCGAACAGCAAATAAACAAGAGAGACTACAGCAGTGGTTAGAGGAGAAAGAAAATAAACAAGAAAAGAGACTACAGCAGTGGTTGGAGGAGAAAGAAAATAAACAAGAAGAGAAGTTACAGCAGTTGTTAGAAGAGAAAGAAAATAAACAAGAAGAGAAGTTACAGCAGTTGTTGGAGGAAAAAGAAAAGAAACAAGAAGAGAGACTACAGCAGTGGCAACTGGAACAAGAAAGGAAACAAGAAGTACAAACGGAAAACATTAGTAAAGTTAAAAGTGAATTAGATACATTAAAGGATGATCTATTGTCTTTTACACAAGGAGAATACATTAACCATTGACTTAAGCAGCCCCAGACAATGGCAAGCCCCTTCCAGACCCCTTGGTAATATTCTTCCTACACTGGCTCCTCAAATGTCTGTGCTTTCCACAGTTCCAACAACTTTTCTGGATACCAGCCTTTCCTGCTGTGACACCTCCCCTGTGTTGATGTTTCCAGCATTGAGCTCTCTTGTGCCCAGGTTTGTTACAGTGCCAGCAAAGTCCCTCAAACCTCTCTGAAAGCTGACCTTTTCTGGCCTTGTATCCAGATGACTGTACCAACCTCGGTACCTCTGTGCTGGACTTAATGTAGGATTCAAATTCGAGAGCTCTGGCCATTGCATCCTGCATGGTAGAGGGGTGTGCTTGCTTCACTTGTATCTTAAGTTGTGGACTGTCCAAGGCATTTACGAACTGATCTCTCAGCAACAACTTGAGGAGATCGGGTGGTGCAGTTGGGTAGGCCTTGTGTGCCATGCTTTCCAAGTTCTGTGCCAGCTCTTGCAGGCTCTCCCCTTTAGCACGGATTCTCGTCCTAAACCTAGCCCTGTAGACTTCCGACTGATTTTGGGTTCTGTACCTGAGTTCTAGAGCCGCTAACAGTGCTCTATAATTGTGCCTGTCATCTGCTGACAGTTGTCCAAGTATTTCCACTGGTTGTCCCTTCATGCTCGTTGCCAAGTAAACTGCTTTCTTCTCCTCTGTACATCCATTCATTTCTGCCAGGAGCTCAAATTGTGCTCTATATGCTTCTCATGGTGCTTTCCCATTGTATTCCTGTGGCTTCCTTCTACTGAATCACTCCTATTACTGACATTCATATCTGGGATGTGACTTCTAAAAGGACTGAAGATGTCTGTATTAGGGTTTAGCTGTAATCTTGTAGAATGTCCTGTCACACCATAAAGCTTCTGCGTGGCTTCTGGTACTCCTTCATGATCTAACACCTTGATGCTCACAAGGGTTTGCTGAGACGCAGAGACTATGACAAAATTGCACCTTTGGCCATCCATCTTTCCTGTCACATAGACACTGTGTGTGCTTGGCATTTTACACCTAGCTGTTGGGACTTTCATGATGGGGGTTGGTGGGCGCTGCTCAACACCAACCACTACTGGTCTCCTTGAGGCTGACTTGTTGGTTCCCATTGTGTCCAATAGTTCTTTGTAACAGGGCTTAAGCTAAACACCTTCTCCCAAGCAGGGTGCGAAACACTTGCCTTTAGAAAATCAATCATTGGCTTCAGATATTGATCTTTCTCCTGTTCTGCTTTGAAATCTATATTTGGTTCCACTTCATCATCATCAACTTCTTCAGTCACTTTGACTTCACCTTGATGGCACCTAATTAGTTCAACCTCTCTTTTAACAGTTACCGGAACTTGGCCTTTGTTATTCCCAAATGTCATTTTATCAAAATCAGTTACAAACTTCCTTGGTAGTAGATAGTCCAATCCTAATATGCATTCGTCTTCAATGTCAGCCAAGTATACTTTCTGTCTGTCCTTTATGCCCATGAGCTCAATAGTTACCCACACTGGTCCCCACCAGTTGAAGCTTGAAGGTGCTATTCTTCTCCGAAGATGGGAACTACAGATGGGAAAGTGACGACCTGGCAAACGGTTATACCGAGAAAGTTAGGGGAAGTTGTGCTGCGTCAATCCCATGATAGTTTAACAGGAGAACATCTCGGAGTTAAGAAGACATTCAGTCACCTACGACAGAGATTTTACTGGATAGGTATGAGGCAAGATGTGGAAGAATGGTGCAGGACATGCAGTAC
>NW_013666141.1:255011-270377 GCF_000517525.1 Limulus polyphemus
ACGAAAAATTAGGTGTCTATTTACTTGTGACCACTCAGTGTATATCCAGAAATACCGACTCTGCATTGAGGCTATCAAAAGAAATGCAAATGTTGGTGCAGATTGAATGAATATATTTTGTGTATGAACTGAGAACAGTGTTTGTATATAGTATTAAAAATACTGTAAATATTTTCTTTTGAAGAGGGGCTTATTGTTAGATATACAAAAGTGTTTAAGTATAATGCGAGTGTTATGATTTAGAGGGTTTATGATTTAGTGTTAAATTTACTTATTTTTAGAAGCTATAGTTTATAGCAGGTTTGTTTATCTAACTGTATATAAATCAAATGTTGTGTAATTCAATTGTTTTTAATTGGTGCTTATTGTAGTATTGCATCATGTTACTGTGTTTTGTTTTTAATTATGCACAAAGCTACACAAGGGCTATCTGTGCTCTGCCCACCACGGGTATCGAAACCCGGTTTGTAGCGTTGTATGTCCGCAGACATGCCGCTGTGCCACTGGGGGCCATCATGTTACTAAAACATTTAGGTTTTTCTCGTTGTTTTTTTTAGAGATTATTGCATAATAATATTTTGTAGTGTGTAGAACATTATAGGCCTCAGGCTGCTTGTAAACACGGGTACAAAATGTAGTTTGAGTCAGTTATATAAATAGACAGTTAGTTATTTAGATAAATAGTTAGATCTAGACTGCGTGATTGAGAGTTTAACCATAAAGTGGTGACTGTTAAAGTGAAATTATCACAGATTGTTTTGTACTAACAAAATAAAGAAGAAATAATTTGTCTTCTCAATTCTGTTCTAAGGTAACTGAACCAACATGTGTGTACACTGAAGAAAAGAGACGATTATTCAAAGCTCTCGATACAACTATGGTAATTAATTGTGTAACAAACATTTGTATATACGTTTGACTTGTTTTAATATATATTATTTTAAAACAAATGCGCTGTGTTTGCTGTTTGTTTATTGTTGAACTTTATTGCCAAGTCACAGAAATAATGTAAAGAATCCGGCTAATCTATATACATAAACCCTGACATATTACCTACCAGAAGAGAAAGATCATGTGCAAATATTTTTGAAAGAAACCTAATGAAAATTGGTAATTATCACGATTTAAGCATATACAAATTCGTGATTTCGAACAATCAATCAATCGAAACTTCAGTTTCCAGTTGTGATAAGTTACCACAGAAGATCCAGCTTCCAACCATATCAGTCCAGCAGAGTATTCAGAATATACATTGGACAAACTCCTTGTAAGTCACTATCTCTCATCTAGTCTAACAACGTACTTAACTAACAATGTATAATGGCCAAATAATTAGAGGTAACAGGAATTAATTTAATTGAAGATTTAACTCAACTAATAGAAGACGTGATTTAAATGCTAAGAAACATATTAAAGGAATTGTTATTGGAAATATGTAAAGTGTAGTTATGACTGAAGGACTATCCAGAGTAAATTTAGTTGAGAATTTTTAGTTGTCAGATGTTGAGAGAATTCTGTAAGGACTGTTTAATGAACAGATTACTGTCCTGAACGATGAATTTAGTAATTTTGATGCTTGTTCCAAGATAGTTTCAGAGAATGTGATGTAGATGAGTACACTTGTATTTGAATATATTGTATTAAACTTAGTTTTTGTGTTGTGATACTTAGACTCTGAGTGCATTCTTTATTCTGAACAAAAATTTTCTTGAGTTGGTGGCTTGTAAGCCGACCTGCTACTGCATAAACTGAAATTAAATAAATTAAATTTGTAACTCATGTTAAGTCAAACCCAAACGCCTGCTCCATAAAACATCTGTTACACTATTTGTAACTGATTTGTTATTTTACAATAAAACAACCTGTTGCAATAAAGGTCACAACAGTAGAGATAAAAAACTACTGACTGTGTGCCATGTAGTAAAAACAGTTAGTAAGATTTTCCCTCAGTCTGATAATGACAGAGAGAGAAAGACCAACCTCTCAGTTAAAATTACAATATGTGAACCTCAACAGCTAACTAAGATGCTGTGTTCCTAAGGATATATGGAGTGACTACAATAAAACACTCAGCTTTTTACCTACAGGTCCATGTTAATACATCCTGAAAAAGGTACAAACACATAAATGATAAGAAATTTAGAAGAGGGATTTGTGAATGATGTGGTACCCAAATGATATTGAAAAATCTTCATTATCTGAGAAAAGCATACACTGCATTTTCAGCAGAATTCCAAAAGACATCCAGTTTGCAGCAACTATCTCATAAAACCAATTTAAATTTGTTCATGAGGGAAGAACTATTGGAAAAATGAATAAAAGATAAAGACAAAACATGTAATAGGGAAAGCACAGCAGAGACAAGGAGAGGGAAAATTGCTGCTAAAGAACTAAAAGCAACTCAGTGAGCTTCTCAGTAAAGCTATGAATTCTCAGCTATGGGTGTCCCCAGTTGAGACAGTATTAAGTTTACAAACTTAAAACTCTAAAATCTGGAGTTCAACTCTCTGAGGTGAGCACAGCAGAGTAAAGCCACACTGGGCTATCTAAAAAAACACTAACATATTAATGTAACTATAGTGGTATAATATTATCCCAAGTACACACTGCTTAAAAATCTTTAAAATATTTTAATGTATGATGTCAAACGTTCTGAAACCAAGAACGTATTTATAGAAACAATTGAAATTACAAAACATAGTACATCTTATGAACAAGAACAAGTTTTTAATTTATTTTCTTGAAATACAAATCTAACCCAAAGTGATGATTTCTAAGTTTTTCATTACATTTTTATACATGTTTGAATAATCATAGAAAAACACTAACACTGCCAAGATGTCACCGATGCTTTCTGTGAGTTTATGCATTTCAGAAACATTCAGTCCTTGTTTGGTTTAGCTGAGTATTCCATATTTCTATTCATCACTGTATGAAAATGTTAGTAATCTGCATCTTTTAAAGGATGAGCATGAAAAAACAGAAAATTACTACAAATATAAAACAGGATATGAACCTGAGAAAAGATAGTGCTAAAGGTCTTTGTTTTGGAAGACTGAATTTAAAAGTATTACAAGAGCTTGTGACACTATTTGTATCTGGACTTGCTTAGTAAAAGTATTTATGTATGAACTAGTTGCAAGCTGCACACTGCTTGACCCAAAGAACCTCTAATATATGTATCTAGTGCACAGAAAAAAAGGTCAAAGATGTTAATCTAATTTAAAATACACATCTAACAACATCAATGTTTGAAATACATTCTAACCATCAGAAAAAGAATAAATAACAAATGTCAAAAGAATTATATAAAACATTATTGTGACACTAAATAACTAATATAATTTCTGTGGACTAAATTCTGCTTTTATGTCTATTTACTAAATAAATTCTATCTGCCTCTGATCATACACTATCTTGATGCTAGGATCATATTTATCTGGCCTTTAAGAATTTAAGTTGCTTATATTTTGTGGGCATATCAGTAATAAAATGCATTTAGAAGAGAGAGTTGAAACAATAATAAAATATTTAATGTGATTAACTCGGCCATTTTGAATGATGCACATACTGCATAATATAATTTCAGAAAAAAGTATCAAAATTAGCTGATAAGATTTTTCTTAGTTATAATTTTATCTGCAAGCCCTTATGATCACAGAAAATAATATTTTCAACCTGAATAAAAATCTTCTACCTTTCATGTCTAATTCTCTGGCCACAAATTATTACAACTCCCAAAATTAAAATTACATAAAGATTGCAACATAACTAGTATATAATTAATAATCAACACTACAACTTCAAAATTTTTTTTTTAAATCTTACACATCCAACTTTCTGAGACAGTACTGAAGTGTTTCTTAAGTGTAAGACAAGGATATTCAGAAACTTAAAAATATAGTTGGTGTTGTATAAACTAAAACATATTGTGTAAGCATATTAATTTTGTAAACTATATAAGTGATACAGTTTTCATCTCTAAGGTTAGTTTTATTAAGATAGGGCATCAATACAATAGATATTTTTAGTTTAGACTATTTCTTCAAAAGATTTATCTTTAATCCTCCCTAAAATAAACCACCTTCCAAGAAACCATATTAAAACAAAAAACTCTTACTTTGAAGTTCCAAAACCCTAGTTATTTTTTAGCCTAAATACAGTAAACATCTGAATTGCACTTTACTGTAGTGAAATGTTTGTATGTGCTGTTTGTTTTTTGTCACAATCATGCCATCTTAATTATTTTTGTTTGTATGCTAGATTTTTTGTTTTAAATGATGAAGGTCTGCTTTGCTCTCAAAATGACAGTGTGAACTAGTAACCTGCTGGATGTGAAACATAATACAGTAAACATCATCATCATAGTTCATTTTATTTTAATCATTATTTGCAATTAATTTTATAACATAGTTTAAACTTTAGAAGTTTACTTTGTATTCATGTTCAATCCTAAGTTGGTGAAAAGTAATCTACCCTAACCAATGCTTGTACCCATGTTCATAGTTCACACTTGTGTTGTTTTGAGAATGTATCTCCAAGTAAACATATATTTGTAATAGAAATTAAAATAATTTAGCTAAAGGAAATTTTGTGTGAACTTCATTGAAATCCAATATGGTGCATTGATGCTGGTGTAACAAATGCATTCAACACAAAATTCATAGTGGGAAACTTTTACAAGTCATAATATACCTTACATTATCATAAAATGATTGACTATATTCACACAATATTATTACTATGTAGTAATCTTAACGTTTTGTGCTTGAAAAAAATGATCAATTTCTGCACATTACAGATTCCGACATATTTATCATTGTTATGGGTATTTGTTATATCTCCTATAACAACCAAAAATAAACCCTTTGATTTACAAGTTGGATCTATCCCCCAAATTTCATAACTCTACAAGACCCTGATCCTTCAATTTGACACACTTGTTGAATATTTCTTTTATTGCATTGCAAAAAAAAACAAAAACCTGTTGTATGAAAAAATTTGAAACTTTAAAATATCTTTCTTCAGATTATGTTGCTTCAGCAAATAAAACTGTTATTTTTATGCATGATATTTGTAAGAATTCACAGCTATTAAATTTTTAAAAGATTTCATTGTCATATGGTTTCTTAAAAAAACAATAAAATGCTTTCCTTTGTTGTAGGTTATAATTACTGATATTTTACGTTTTTCTACATTCTTTTAAAACTTTCCTATAAAATTTTATTCTATAGTATTGTGAATTTTATCTTTGTTTTGAATTGAAAAACAAAAAACTGCTACTGAATAATAACTTAACAATAACATATTAAATTTAAAAGCAAGTTAACTCATTTATGTTTTATTAAAAATTTTATTTCAGTGATTTTCTTTGTAGATTTAAGTAGACTACTTAGATTTAGTGAAAAAAGCCTAACACAGTAGCCTTGTTGGCAAAACGAAATTTAATATGATCGACTGCAAATAATTTAACTAAGCCTACCTAATCTTCTTCCATGAAAACCATATAATGTATAATATTATAAAGCAAGCTTTCCACCACCTTCTGAAAAGATCAGCACTATAATTGTAACAGATGTTGTTCACAAAACTATTTTCATCAAGTAACATATCATTTAACTAAACTTTTATCACTTTGTTCCAATTCATATCCAAACTTTCATTGAACTAGAAGACATACTGGCTTATGTATAAACAGTTGGAAGGAACAGAAAAATGAATAAGAGTTTCTATTATGTGTTTAAGTCACGTGCCTATAATTTCTCAAGGCTGATATACAGACAATTACATCATACCATAACAAGTAAAGTTAAGAAACAGAGATTGGCTAAAAATAGCTAAAATTACACTTATATTTAAGTTACAGATCATATTAGCTCTGCTTTGGCCAAAACTATTATGACTTTCTTCCTAGCAGGTTATGAGTGCCATATTATGCTCAGAAAAAAATCAGGAAATTCACACAATTATGATTTTATTTTAGCTTACTGATATTAAGCCAAAATAAAACTTTAAAATTAAAAAAATAAATGTTTACATAAAAAATTAAATAAATAAAACTTTTTAATGTGTGGAAGAACAACAAGCTTATTTTCTATAATTTTGTAATTCAAAGGTGAAATTTTTGCCCTTGGGGTAGGCTTTACTCATAAAATAAGGCAGAATAGAATGTAACTCATTAGTATTATGTAAAACTAAAAACAAAATACAAGCTATGTACAAAAAGGTAATTTTGAGTCAAATTTTAAAGAAATTTATATTAGTGACAAGCTATAAAATCTTTATCACATATAACACAAAAATGTATACATCCAGGATATATAGAAAATTAACTAAATTCCTGGTGTCATGTTAATGTTCTAGTAAAACATTTTCCTCAGCCTAATGCTATAATGTAAACAAGCCACTGCCAGCAGGGGTTGGACTAAAAGTTTAATTTTTTAATTTCACTGTTTCAGTTTTTACAGGCTAATGTAAATAATGTTTACTCTTTCTGAAATAAATCACTTGAAAGAAGTTACAGCAGCTATTTTTTTAAATGAAACTGCCATTTTGAAATGAAGGACTCTTCACTAAACATTCATACTCAGTATGCATAAACAATACTGCCTTATCACTGACCAATTAAAAGCAATTTAACCAAATATTATTTTTTCTTATGAAATATATGTATTATTATTATTATCATTAAATTCAACCTTATAAACATGAGTGTAGAAATATTTCTAACTAAAAACTGTTTTCTTTCAATGAATTATTCTGCACTAATTAGTTATTAAAATATAGGATGCTATTTTCTACATTATGACAGAAAAAACTGATGAACATTTACCTGTCCAACTTGAGAATTAGACTGAAAAAATTCTTATTCAGAATCAAATAATGGTATTGAATCTACATAAAATTAAAATGTGTATTAAGGTTAATGGTTCTACATGCTTTTTACATAAAAATTACAAAATGTCAGAGGTAAAAGTGAATCATATATAGATAACTAAATTTTTCTTGAAACACTGAAAAATAATATCCCTATTTTTCCTTTTTAATTTTCTCCCTACCATTTGTTATTTAATTGAAACATTAAGCATTTGTGTCCTATGTCTTGAATTCAAAATTGGTCATAAATCTCAAACTATACTCTTCAAGCTTATAATTCCTATGTGTACACAACACAATATAGTGTTTGTAGTTTAACTCTGTGCTTTAAGTAGCCTTATATATATATTCTTCATTGTACTAAATAGACAGGTTGGTTAACACTACCAGCAACATAACTTGTGGTTTCCAGTGTACAAATTTCTTCTCGTTTTCTGCTATGTGGGTAAAGGTATAGAATCAATAATGTTTAATGAAAAGTGGTTGGACTTGATAATGGCACCATATTCAGCCAGTGGTGTTACAAAGATACTGATTTCAATGGTTACTATATTTTGTGTAACTAGTGTGTTCAGTGTTACAACAGTGGTGCCAAATACGAAACCATGCAAGAGGTGCAATAATATTTCAAAAGAGAGAAAAAGTTGGTGGAACTCAGTCTCATAAACTTATAACAAATAGGCCATCAACTACAACAGTGACAGTTAGTGCCAACCACATCATTAAACACCTATTTACACTTTAGGAGTCCACAATAATGTCTGAGATACTATGGGCAAAGAAATCTGTATAGAACAACTTCTCATACTCTGGTAGTCATGACTTGCCACAACTATTCTAAGATATTTTTCTGGGAGATGAGAAAGCCATGCAGTTTAGCAAAAGCAAACAGTCATACATATGTAATGATGGTAGTGAGCCTTTCACCATGCAAGAATTTTGTAAAAATTTAGAAATACTGAAGTGCTATACATTTTAATACAATAAAACATCCAAGTCATAGAACAGAAAACAGCTGGATATTCTTGTAAGATATTGGTCTGAAGAAAAAAAGAAGAGATTGCTGTGAAATTTCTGAAGGCACTCTTTATGTGGGCATGCCCATGGAAAGAATGTTGTTAAAATTATTTTGTCTATAATAGAAGAACCAGGCCTACAGCTTATGCCTGCAAAATTGATGAGTGTAGGACCCTGATGATCCCAGTGTGTAAAAACCAATCTTCTTTGAAATGATTTAACACTTGGAGAAAAATATTTCTCATCCACAATGTTTTTAGATAAAGATTATCAGTTTACAGAGAATCAGCTGAATAACTAGCAATGAACTTGTTTCATTGCCTTAAGTTGTCATCTTATTAAAAAGAGTTTTTAATACTTAAAATGGAATAGCCTTGGAAAAGGGAATTTTTATCAGATATTTTGAAAAACCATTGACTCACATTGTTGTTTGCATTTGACAAGATCCTCAAAATGTGGGAACCAACCATGAAGTATTCTATTAAGGATTTCCCACAGCAAATCACTGGTTTTACTAAAATTTATGAGAGATACACAAGGATTATATTCAAAACTGAAAGATCTTTTGATTAAAATACACATTTTGTTTCTGACCAATACAGAAGCAGTTTTAAATTCATTTATTACCCATTTTTAATGAGAGGAGCCCCTAATATATATATACACTACATCACTGGTCCCCAATTATTTTCCACATTAGTACAACCATTTCAGATTATAACTATAAAGCCAAGAGCAAAATCTGAGCTCTTTGGGGAATACATGATTCCCAAATACAGTTTTGCTTACTTTTGCAATATCTTATCACAGCATGGTTCATGAATCAGGCTTCTAAGGCCTTACTGTATCCCAAGGGCCATCCATTGGGGTCAAGTATGTTACATGATTAAATAATTACCCTGATAAAGAAGATTTTGGGTAGATTTATGCTTAAATGAGGATTACAGAAACTGGTGAAAAAATGCTACTAATCTATTAACCAACTTCTAGATGAGAATCTTGAAATACAAGAAGTCACTAGGTAGGTCATTTTTAACCTGAAACCAAATCAGCATCACAGGCCTTACATTGAGATAAAAAATATTCTATGTACCAGCTGACCAAAACATGGTAGAACATTTACCCCTGGACAGTAATATTTTACAGAAGCTTAAATATTTAAACTCCTTGAATAGATAAATGATTCAGCTATAGATGCAATCAAGAAGCTAGCAACCTGAATACCATATATTATCCTTGAAAAAAAATGTATCCAGTCTGTACCCGAAAGAGGATATCCCAGATAGATTATTCTTACAGGGAGGAGATCAGAGTATGTACAAAAGAATTTATCATTACTGGTCAAAGGCTTTCAAAATTTGCAGATGGCTAGTACAAATACATTTTTATACTAAAATATATGAAGGCATTTCTGTGCATGGCTCATGGCAGTGTAGATACAGAATGAGGTCTGTCTGTCAAATACTAGGTCCAGAGAGAACCCTAGTGACTGATGATCAGATTAATATCTCATGCAGTCTAAGAGATTTCATTAAGGTGTAAGGAGGAAAGATGCATAAAACAGAAATCACTCATGAAATAATAAATGCTACATGAGCTGCCAATAAAGTCTGGAAAGAAAGAAAGATTGAGAAAGAGAATGAAAAGTACCAGGAAGCTCTAGAGTGTGAAACAGAAACTAAACAAATCCAAAGAAGAGGAAACTGAGAGACTGTGAGAAACTTACAAGAAAATTGAAAGAAATATCAGTGAAATGGAAGCTAGTAAAAGGTTCCTAAAGAAAGAAATAGTAGACTGAATAAAGCACTTAAAGTAAAATTTTAGTGAATTAGATTATGCAAGGTTCACTTGAAGTTGCAAACAAGAAGTGTGGTGATGCCAGAGATTGATATCACCTCAAAGAACAGAAGAAAGAAAAGCAAAATGAGCATAATGTTAGATAAATATTCTAATCTATATAATCAAAAAGAGTAACATGTGTGTGCATGGGAAGCTTTTTAAACTTCATTAAACTATGCAAAAGTGAAATTGGGGGGGGGGGAGTATGGATGATGTCACAATATGTGTGTGGGAAGCCTTTTAAACTTCATTAAACTATGCAAAGATAAAATTAGAAGAAGGGAAGTACAAAAAACATCACCATATGCTTAAAGGGAAGGATGAGTGTAGATAGTACTATGTATTACCAAGGGAGAGGTATTTGGGGAATTGATCTATCATCCTTCAGAGTCCCATCTCAAACATCACTGTTTATGTGTTACGGTTATGCATGTAAATTTCTATACAGACACTTAAGAGTACTGGTACCATCACCCTGTTGAGTTTTAATACCTGCCCTTCATACCAAGGTTTTGAAAATGTTGTTAAATCAGGCACCTCTTACTAGATAAGTTCATCAGTTTGTCATTTTTGATCATGCCATTTGGCTCAAAATGTCTTTTATACAAAAGGTTTTGCATGGATATTATGTTGTGGAATAGGACAGAATTGCCATTACATTTTATAAACTTGGTGCATTCAAGTACAAAATACAACAACCAAGACATATTTGGTGTGTGAAGCACAATGTTTCCCCCTGGTATGTTAAAAACAATTCTGACTAGTTGCTATGAATTAGTTGCAAAACTGCTTTTATTAGATATATTAGTTAGTTAGCTTAGATGAAGCTTCGTCTAGCTTGTGTTACTGTGGTGCATTGGATTTAGCAGGATTCAAGCCTTAAATCTGCTTTTAGTTAATTATTTTTCAAATATTGCAAGAGACATCTTTGCTTATAATTTATCTGGTGTATTAATTGTGGCAATAATCAGTAGCAGTAGTCAACTTTTAAAATTACAGTGTCTTTATGCTTAGTATTTAACAAAAAGAACAAGAACTGCACATTTATAGTAACCTGTCTGTGCACTGTTGATGTTACATGACTTAAAGTAAATTTCCAAGTACAAGACATTGACTATAAGCAAAAGATTGGTGACCACTGGGAAAATCAAGTGTAATCAAATACAGCATTTACAGGTAATATGGAACAACTAGAAAAGTGTGTAGGTAAGTAAGGAGAATTGGATAAATTTTTTGTGCTTTTGCAATTTTTTATCTGTTTCCTACTGATGAAACAATTTTCTAGGGAGGCCTATTTTTTGTCATCTTTTAATTTTTATGTATGGAAACGTTTATGCATAAATTTTGTTTCAAATTAAAACATGATGAAATCAGCTTGAGATTTATGACTTTTTTTGCTATCTATTAATAACAGTGTATATGGTTTTGTGCCATCTTGTGACCTGTTTTCTCCCTATTCTTTGACTGAAAATCCCTACTTTATCCTCACTTTTCTGTGGGACTCTGGTAAAAAGCCTGTAATAAAGAAGTGCAATACTGAAGATGAAATAATTAATAACTTTGTAAAGTAAAATATCTTCCATTTCAAATTACTTCAGGTTAAATAAATGTAAAAGTTATAATTCACACTCTTAGTTTGTTTAGAAGTATTTTTTGCTTCAAGATTCGGTTGTTTAATGCATTTATCCATTTCACAGAAACAAAAACAAAGGTATCAGTGAGGTCTAGCTGTACATTTTTTTATGAAGTTTGATAATCATCTGAGTGCCTAAACCATGAAAGGAAAAGGAGCACATACCACTCCACCTCCAATATATTTTTATCAAAATATTTTCTCACCTTACTTCACTAGTCAGTTTTTTCTTGCCCCCCCCCCCACACCACACACTTTTAAACAACATCAATTACCCACAGCAGTCAACACATCACACTTCTCAAAAACTTTACTGTCCTCTCGTCACAAACTCTTGGCACTATCAACTTGAAGCTGCTGCAACGGTTTAAGAAAATAAGAAAGAATATTGCTAGCAGATTCCTTCAGAAGCTCCTTCACTGGCAAGGAAACATTCCCAATTTCAACAGCTTTGTTTATGTTCAGATGATAAATACACTTTTCTCTTGTCATGCACCTACTACACATTAAGTGCTGTAATCTGTATCCCACTCTAAACAGATATATTTCTGTTAATCCTGGACATCTCAAGTCATAAATTAATTTGTTTTATCTTTTTAGTTATTCATAAAAAGGATATTTAACAGTATAACCTGGTTTTCTTTAATTATTTTGTTCTCAGTGAAGTTTCTAATGCCTTATTTTGTCCTTAGACAAATGGAAATACAAACACAAAAGAATTAATAAATTTCTCTCAATTTGCATCATTTTTCAGCCAAAAGGCTGGCACCCATTGAGGCTCTCTCTCTAAGATGTTGATTTCTTTTACTAGTTCATTGTAGGCCTTGTCTATATCTGAATTAATGATAATCATATCAAAGTAGTGGCCATAATTGTCTTCCATTTCACGGGCCTTCTCAATGATATCTTTGAGTTCTTCATCTTTAACACTGGCTCCCATTTTTGCATAGTTCTGTCTTAGTTTCTCTAGAGATGGTGGAGCCACAAAGACCACATATGGTTTGAGATCTGAGTGTTTCAATATCTTCAGTGACTGGAAAAAAAAAGTTCCAGGAACAAACTGAAACTATAAAATCTAATTTGAAAATTACAACAACAACATCAGAAAAAAAATGCATTTTTTTAGTAGAGTTGCTATAACTTTATCAACAAAATTCTAAAACAACATCTATTATTTCTTTAATTTTAAGCTTCTTTATTTTGCTTGTGATAATCTTCCACTTTCTAGAAATTTCATATCAGTTATTTATAAAAAATGTTTCTCTTGCAAATGCAGTTTATTTCTTATTATGTCAATAAAGATATCTTCTTTGCACATTTTAAAATTTTATTTCAAAATCTTTATTTTACTACAGCCTCAACATATTCCTGGTAGAGATGCAACGATGCACTCATATATCCAGTGAATTGAAAAAGCTGCAGATCAAATAATATTCATTACTTGCAATCATCTCAAACAAATATATGTGATTTTTTTTTAAATTTTTATCGCAGCAAGATGAAGCACACTTACTTTTTTCATTACATGTTCAGAAAGAGAAAAAAACTGCTAAATAGCTTTGATATCTTCAACTGGAAGCTTAAATTCTCGTTATTGTACAACTATACTGTTTTGCAATTACACAGACTAATATAATGGCACGTTTTTATGACAATATTCAACAGAGATCAATACCAATTAACTTAGTGCTACACAATTTCAGTATACCTATATAATTGACAATGTTATTATTGATATGATTCCATAACATATACCAGCCATATTACATTTATAAAACAGTACACCTCCCTAAACCTAATAATCCAGTAATTATATTCTGCCTACCTCCAATCAAAGGCACTGAATTATTCAAGATACAATTTACCTTGCCTTTAAAGTAAGTTATTCTGGAAACAGCATGCTTTTTATTATCAAAAAGACTTTTCTGCTGTGGTACTTATCAGTAAAAATAAAAAGTTCTAGGCTTAGCACACTCCTTTGACAAAGTTTATACTGCTTGTTTAGAAGAATTTTGGTTTTCCAGAGTACAGGGAAGATGATAGGATTTATCTGAAGTTTCTGATTACAAATGTTGAAATTAAAAAAGTGTTTTATCTCAGTACTTTGTTTTATTTAGACTTTATAACAATATTCATGCACTTGTCACCTCATATTTGCTACATGTATCATATTCCCCATATCATATTTGGTTATTGCCATAAGTCCTAGAGTATTAAATTATGCTGGAAGAAATGTACCTTTCTTTTGTTGTGCTTCTTGACAGACATCACTTTACATGTTCCTCCAAAAAATGAAGGATGTAGTCATTATAATTTATATCTCACTATAATGATATATTACTTCATACAATGATATTTGTACCTGAGGGTGTAGATTCAACACACAAATCTTTCCTGAGTTTACTACACTGCGAATTGCATCTAAACTTGTTCCATAATAATTCTTTTCATATTCTCCATGTTCTACAAATTTTCCAGCAAGTATATCAGCTTCAAATTGAGCTCTTGTGATGAAATGATAATCAACATCATCAAATTCTCCATCTCGTTTTGGTCTACTAGTATCTAAAAAAATTTAGTACATACATTTAGATTTTACTGGATTAAAATCTTCACTCAAATTACTAAATGTGAAAATAAAACTTTATAATATTTTCATTCCTCATTGTTGTAAATTATTAGGTTGCAAAACAATGCATAAAAAAAAGTTATGATAAAAAAATGTAAGAAAATATAAGAGTGATAGCCCATTTCATAACTAAAATTAAAAATAAAACCTCGAGACAAAAATATAATTTTTTTAAAGAGAGAGCATGTTTTATATATTAAAAGAGAGGGCAATTGAAAATGTCTAACTCCAAGTTTTAAGTCTTTGAATTCTACTTATTGTTCATCAGATCATATCTTTATAGATAAATCTAAATCTTAACAACATACGAGGTATAGCAGCTGCAAAACGCTCTGTATCTTCCATTAGCCTTTGTCGCAATTCGTGACGTCCTATATTAGGTGGGCCAACAAGAACTACTGGTCTTTTGTGATTAGCTCTAGGGTAATATAAGGCTACTTCTTCATATGTAAGTATCTGTTCTAAATCACATTCTGAAATAAAGAAAACCTGGTTGTAACAATATGAAACATATTTCTAAGAAAAGTGTGTAAAACTTACCTATAATATTAATTTTCAATTTTTCAAAGAAAACTTTTGTGGTTAGTGTTGCTCTGTGTATACAAATAGTAAAGATGCATAGGTTCAAAGTATGGAACTAATGTACTTTTAAAATGAAACTGCAAATGATTTATGCAATGTTCTGCACATAGCATTATAAAGAACAGGTGTTAAAGTACTGTTACGTCTCCGGTTGTTAATTAACTTTCCACAAGTTCTTTACTTAATAAAACTGATTTATTCTTTCCGAATATAACTTTACCGATACACTCAACTTCAACAATCGCGTTAAAACAAACGCTAATCAACGAACGTCAACAATACTTCCGACTGCAGTTCAGTTACTCACTATCTATACCTCTTTTATATACCAGCGTACCCTATTTCTAGTAAGAACTTGAACATTCGCCAAAGTACATGATAGTTCTAGAAACGTTGCGTCACGGTGGTCATGTGACTCGCTGACGCAACAATATAATAAAAAAATGCATGTTTGTCTGAAGATTTAAGCAGTATTCCACATCTTGATCAGTTGACAAATGGAAACGAGATCAAACAAGATGACTGCATTTATTCTGAGCTGGTTAAGAAAAAAATTGGAAGTTTAAAAAATGATAAGTCTCCTAGGCCAGATAATATTTCCTCAAGGTTTTGAAGGAGGTTAAAGATTAGATATTTGAGCCACTTACTACTATTTTTTGTCAGTCCTTGAATAGTGGGCAGGTATCAGAGGATTGGAAGTTAGCTAATGTAACTCCTCTTTTCTAGGAAGATGATAAAAATTATCCCAGTAATTATACACCCATTAGTCTTCAGTTGTGGGAAAATTTTT
>NW_013666141.1:271320-273006 GCF_000517525.1 Limulus polyphemus
CTATTTCTAGTAAGAACTTGAACATTCGCCAAAGTACATGATAGTTCTAGAAACGTTGCATCACAGTAGTCATGTGACTCGATGACACAACAGTACCATGTTTTACATTTACCCAACATAATGAATTAGCTTTATATAGAATCCATCAAGATACTGTTACATTCAACTATCACCTTTCCATTTCAGAAATGAAGATGTGTGGAATGTTTCATGGCAAGAGTACATGGTACTGAGTATTAGGGAAGAGTGGTCAAGGAAAAGCTTAGCCAACAGAAGAAACATTTACATACCAAATAGTTGGCCTAGGGACAGCATATATCTAATATTCATAGTACATTAAACAGGATTGCAGTTTAGATAAATCTCTTCATTGGATAAAAGTGAGGATTTACCTTTAATCACTATTGTTAATTACCCAGGATGATAGTTTGATTACATTTCTGTTAGATTGCAGTTGGAAATGAGTGACAGGCCTCCCAGTGGGCCACTACAAAAATGTTTTTTTTCTACAAATATAATGCAAATTATGGCTTTCAAAAGCCAAAAATGTGGATCTGAATATTTATAAATAGTTTATATTTAACTAATATTAATAAAAGTGAATTTCTATACCCAACTGTAAAATTTCCATAATGAAATCCATTACTTTGTATGTAATTAAAGAAATTTTAACCATGCAAGCTCGGATAACGATGTCAAAATGATGTCCCCACGTCAAAAATGCTGAAAATTCATTATATTTCCATGCATCTGTATTAGATAATTACAGTAATATCATGACCAAAGGATCAGAAATTTATATTTATAGGTTTTTTAATAGGTTTCCTGGGGAGCCCTGGAGTGAGGAGGTACCCCTAGTTACTATTATAATTTACCCAGGATGATAGTTCGACAATGATTCTGTCAGATTGTGGTTGTATACAAATGAGGAGATATCTCTAGTTACAATTAAAATTTATACAGGATGATAGTTCAACAACATTTCTGTCACACTGTAATTGTATACAATAAGGAAGTATCTTTTGTTACTGTTATATTTTAACCAGGATGACAGTTCAACCAAATTTCTGTCAGACTGCACGTAGAAAAATATACTTTTACTGAATGGGGTGGAACTGGTATCAATGTAAGAAAAGTGAATTAAATAAACAGAACAATGTGATGCTCGACTGGTGGGACAAACCTTCTTCTTATGTTACATGATGAAGGATAAACTCAAAAGTAAGTAATTGGAAAACTGTACAATAAATGAGGACTTTTGTAAATTTGGTATTAAGAACCAAGAGTGATTATGCAAATAAGTGTAAGCGTAAACATTCAGCAACTGAGGATGTTAAATAACCCCACTGAAATTCATTAGCTACATTGTGTGTCACCCCACACCAGAGAACTAGTATGATTACATTAAAAAAGGAAAATATAATTATTGTTGCTAAACTATGTTGAGATAGTTAGCACAAATAGTCAACCAAACTGAGTTAGTTAGTCAGGAGTTAGCACCCAGCCTGAAACACTCACCACTATGGACTTAGATTAATATACTTAATATATTAGAACCTGAAATTTAAGTTAAAGAATCATTTCAGTAGAGAAATTATGTTAAATAACAAAGTTAATTCATTGAAGTACTAAATTAAATCAGAATCCTCTATCTTGAAAGTTATATATATATATATATATATATAT
>NW_013666141.1:273580-285698 GCF_000517525.1 Limulus polyphemus
ATATATATATATATATATATATATATAACTAAGAATTCTTGCTTATACTAAATTATAAGTATCCTCATATGATGAAAAAATGAATGAAATTCTTTGAGAATTAAATAGAATTTCTTTTGCAAATTGTGATTGTGTTTCTCATGTAAACTTCCATGTGTAGGCAACCTATATCCTATGTAAGAACGATTGACTGCATCGTCTTGGTATTTCAAATATATACTATTTGTAACTGATTTGTTACTCAACATAAAACCATGTTATGTAATGTTCAAAATATAATGTATTTCTAACACCAATTCACTTTAAGAATGTTCTTTACATTAACAGTACCATATAGATACATCTTATTTTGGGATATGCTTTCCACCTACCAAATATAATACCAATTGTACACATTTATGTAACATAAAAACTCTTCAATTTAGAAATAATTTAAACATTCTGTAATGTTTTTCTTTTCTTTTGCAAGAATTGTATACAAAAATGGCAAAAAGTTGTTCATAATTACTAATAAAACAAGCATTGAAAACATTATACTCAGTTAAAATATTTCTTAGTTTATATAAACAAAGATATCAAAAGCAAATGGTAAAATACTTGTAATATCTAGAAAATCCTTTTTAATGTATCCTTAAAAGTTTCTCAAAATACAAAATAAAGTGAGAAAATGACTGATTTGCTTATAAAAAATCTCTTGTTAAAAATAATATATGCCCTTTATATTAATTATTATTCAAACATTTTTATGAAAGATAATATGATTTTTCTTGGTTATGTAATAACAAACAAAAATTAAATGGATTTTACATTTTGAGCCTGCAAATACAGCATAAAAAAAAAGTAGTGAAAATAACAAAAAAAAGTTAATATAAAGTAAAACTAATGTATCAAAAGTAAAAAAAGAATATGTTCCCTATTTATTTTGTTTTTTGTTACTGGTAAAATAGTAAAAAGAAAATATTTGTACGTTACTTACACAATAAAAAAGAAGAAATGCAAGAATACAAATTTCATAATAATGTTTTCTACAAAAATATTAGATATTTCAAAAAATCAGACAAAAGGAAAGTCCTGGATAAGAAAGTACTTCATAAGGCACATGGTAATATAATCCCCAAATATTTCTGAAAACAAACAAACAACACTTTGTATGGAGAAATGTAAGTAGAAGAAATGATGAGTTACAACTGAAAGTATGTTTAGGGAAAGCTTAATCAATCACAAACATTACCAAAGAAATAAAATAAATTAGTTTATGGAAAATTAGTAGTAGATTTTATTTACTTACCGTCACTGAGGTTTGCATTGTATAAAGCCTTTTTCTTTTCTTTTTTTTATAATGCTTTCTAGCACACAAAAATTTCCCTACAAAAATATTAAAACATTGATAAGGCAATTACTAGAATTCATACTAAAAATGTATGTAAACATTTTTAAAATGCATACATAACATGTATTTTAACTAGTGACTTTGAAAACTAAAATTACCATGTTAAACACTGAAATTATTTTCTACCCTCAAATATACATATATAACTGTATAATTTTATCTATAACTATAATTTATGGACTATATTCTACCATGTGAAATTAGCAATCACATTATTATAAAAGTTTTGTTGTAATTAAGCACAAAGCTACACAATGGGTTATCTGTGCTCTGCTCACCACGGATATCAAAACCTAGTTTTTAGTATTGTAAGTCTGCGGACATACTGCTATGCCACTGGGGGGCAATTATAAAAGATGTTAGAACTATATGTTGTTATGTAAATATGATAAGTTAATAAGTTTAAACCATTAATTTTCACCAAATATCAAAAGCCATGAGTGATTAGGAATTTTGTAAAACCATACCTTTTTTTGACTTTTCTCTATTATTAGTTTCTCCAACTATAGTCTGTTTCATAGCTTCTCGTCTACAGAAATCAAAAACAAATAGTTTATGCAGATGAAACTATAACACGTATGTATATAACATTTAAATTGTGATTGTTAAGATAACTTTTGCTTTTCATATCTTCTTAAATTTTCATTCACATACAAGACTTCATGCTTAAGTTTGGCCTTAAGACATTTCTAGTTTGTTAAGACTGTTCATATCTCTATTTGATCTTTGTTTTTGATCTCCAAACTTAGTCTGAGAGATAAATGAACATCCAATTCCAGCGACCCTAACTGGATTACCAACTTTTCCAATCTATAGAGAATTCTGTTAATCTGCTTTTGGGCAAGAAAGAACAATGTAACAAGATTTGAATTAGTTAATCTCTTATAGCTCAATGATAGAAGTAGAGTTTATTTCTTTTAGATTAATAAAAAGTTACCCTAAACAGTAATTTCATTGTTTTAAGATAGGAAAATGTAGTGTTTTATCTATTATACCCAATCCTCAAACAGAAAATATTTTACATGAATATGCTGATTTGCATTTATAAGCATTCTGTTAATTTTCCTTAATTTACTGCAATTCTCTAAAAACATTTATTTATCTGGAAGAATTAATTATTTTGCTTACTGCTGCTGGAAGGATTTACTAGGAACAAGACCAGCTAAACTCTGATCCTCTTCACCCTCTCGAAATGCCTGCCACCAGTTTGGATCATCTTGGTTCAAAATATGTAAAATGTCTCCTTTTTGGAAAGAAATTCCAAGTTCTCGGCATGGTATGTACAAGTCATCATCAGGATCATAGTCAAAGTGAGCTTTCACATGCATCTGTTACAACCACACAAAATTCAAACAGATAAAATATGATACTTTTTCTGTCCTTTCCTTACACAAAAACTTAAGAAGTGTTTCATTATTTGTGCTGCTAAATATATATATATATTTTTCTAAATCAGAAAACTTGTACTCTTTCAATTTAAGAAAATGCAAAAATAAACAGAATAACTGCTTATTTCCTCAAATCAAATACTGGTATCACATCACAAACAATTTCCCACAATAACTCAAGCTATAGTATGTTTAAATAGGGGTAGTCTGGTTTTATATGATTAATTAGGGGTGTGGTGTTTGAATGTAACATTTATTCCTATCTTCTTGTAAATTTATACATTTTATTTTGAATTTACTCTTTGTTCTGTATATGAACATGTTTCAAGATACATGGTCGAGAAAGCCATTACATATATGCTACTTTTGTTCCTTTGTTGTTCCCAGAAATGGATAATACCTGCAACAGCCCAGGTATGCTATTATTCAACATAACATATTATGTAAGGATGCCAACAGCAGTGTCCTTCAATGGTTGTTCAGGTGATATTTAGAAGTTATGACCCCACCCAGTGGTGGCTCGTGACCTTTGAGGAAGGTGGGGCAAATATATAATTTAGAGACTGACTTCAATTTTTTATCATTCTAGAAGTAATATGTATGTATGTATAGAGTGTATGATGTATCATAGTTTATTCATATACATACACTTTTATGAAAATACATACACCTTACAGACTTACATGTAGGTATAGCTATATTAGGAAAAATAATTTTTAATTTTGTTCAAATTTTCAAATAAGGTTACCTTGAACATTTACTTGTAAAGGTACTCTTGCTTCTATTTTTTGTGCAGCAAAAAGGTCAATAACCTTAGTGATAAATTGTGGAATGCTCTTGATTAGTTCTCTATGAATGGACAAAACGGCAAGTATATTCAATCTGTCCTGAAACATTGTATACTGGATAAAAGTTACAATTATCTTTAGAGTGCTGAAGCATCACTCCGATTCTGCAGTGGCCACTGGAGTTATAAGTACAACTTCTAACATTTTCAATGTTTCAGGAAATGTATTGATTAATCTGTTGTTATTCAAAAAAGCTAAAAGGTCACGAGGATTTTTCAATTACCTGAAGGTTTCATTGCGATAGAGAACTTTCAGTTCTTTCCAAAGGCTATCTTTTATAATCATGTTGTAATGTTCTGAAATAGTGCTTATGTCTTCCTCTGTAAAGGCATTTTTACACAAGTGAAACTTTGAGGGACAAATTAAGGCAATTGAAGAGAAGAATTTTGAAAATAGGTCTTCATTTGAATTATTATGACATCACAAATAGCTGTAGCATCTTGCTCCAAATTTTCCCATGGATGAGAACTGAGCATTGCCTTCATCATTAGCCAAATATTCCGGTAAATATTTGTGCATGTTTGTGCAAATGTCAAGTATAACTTCTTCAAAGTGCGACAATGCATCAGTTACTTTTATCCTATTCGAGCTTTCAACACATCACAGAAAAAAAACCTAACAAGTAATTACTTGCCTCACTTATGCTGTGATCATCCATTTTTTCATCATTCATTTGTCAAACAATTACATTGTCACTTTTAATATACTGTTACGACAGTGGAAGTCGCGCGATGCTGGAAGCATGTGCACTGAAGTTTCTAGAAGGATCGTGACTTAGCAGGCAACCTCACGAATGTCCCAGCAGTTGCTAGATGCCCTCTTTTTTAGTATATAAGCCGGAGATAGATTGAAGAGAAGAGAGGTAATCAAGTCAAACGAGCAGATATGCAACAATACTTTATTGATTTATCTCAAAATTTAATAACAATCACAAAATGCTAATCACTACACCTGTTCAACTTAGCAACGAAAATGAAATGCACTTCTAGGCATTGCTGCTCCAGTGGGCTATCCCTCATTCACCCCAGTCTTCCAGCTTTGCTTGCAGCTCTGCCAGTGGTGTGATGCTGCCAGTGACTCAATGATTTTCAGGATCGAAGAATTTCAATTTCCATTTAATATTTTATTTCCTTTTTTAAATTGCAATTAATTAGTGATTAATATTTTTAAACCACCATTTTGCTTAACAAGCATAACATTTAAAGTTTAAGATCAACATTATTTTTAGGTTATTGAGAGTCAAGATATTTTTACTGTGGGCTCTTGTTCAACTGTTCCAATTACAGCAAAGTAATCAGAAATGTTACATTTTTGTTGAGCACAGAAGTATAATGCAATCAACAGGAGTATAGCGCCCATTGTGCTATAAGCTCATAATGGCATGTACTATTTATGTAATTAAGATTTTGTATTTTAAAACATTCATTTTTATTATCATTGTAAAATATGAGTTCCTAGCAGTAGTAAAATCAAACATGCTGTTGACTTTACAAAAATAATCGATTGATTTACTTTTTACAGATGGGGCAGTGCCCCTATTGCTCTTCAGGATGAGCTGCCACTGACCCCACCTATGTTGTAATTAGAATGACCAGTCACATGTGTAGTGCAAGTTGTCCTGGGTAAATTAGAGGTTTCTTGTAAAACTAAACTTCATTTGGTCAATCTGGTCTGGAACATCAATTGAGTAGTGTTATTCAGAACTTGGTCTTCACTAGTCAGTCGTGTAATCCAGTAAAGGTGATCATACCATGTAAGTAACAGCATGTACACACATAGTATTTGTGTTTAGTGTTGAATAAAGGCTATTTATTTTGTATTACATTTTGTGTGCAGTCTTGTTACTTAATTTTACAATGATTCAGCTAGAGATTTAGTAATTTTTGTAATCGATATCTTGAGTGAATCTCCCATTATCTAGTGGATTATCTGGGGTAGTTTGGTTTTATATACCAACAATCATCCTTTCAGAACATCATTGATATAAGCAGCAGGAACAAGTAAATGATTTTCAAAACTTCTACATTTCTCATAATACCTACATTCAGAGGCACAATATATTTTTTAGAAATAGCTTTTACCAAAGATAGAATTGATTGTATTTTAACTCTCTCACTGCCATGTTTATATGTAAACAACTCTTTCACAGCTACGATTATTTTTAGATTCATAATGAAAAAAACAATAGGACATTTTTGTAATACTTCATTATTTATCTGAAATCTGAAACTGATAAACTTTGGGAAGTGTAAAGGGGATTATCCTTTCTTCATGTGGTACAAAGTTCCTAACTCATATTCCAAGAACTTACAAGTTAAAGCAAAGAAGAATATGTGATATTAAGTCAATCACACTACATCTGCCATATCCAATATGAATGAGGTCTTTCATACAATACCAGAGCTCATCAGGCAGGCTGGGATATCACAGACATGGTATGGTCTAAGGACTATTTATATCATCAATTTCATGAACAATGGTTATTGACTAGATAACTAAGAGAATTACAAAACGTATACATTTTTATTTTAAGTCATTTACAAATCAGAATTAGAGCAAATATTAATAAAACAATTTTATTTATGTATTTGAAACACCAAATTATCTATTATTATTGTTATTTTATTTGAAGTAACTTTACAATCATTCAGAATAACTAGCAACCAGCAAGATAGTCCTCTTGTAGCAGTGCTCTAGATGGGGCAGTGAAAGATCGTTTTTAGAGAAAAGCCACATTGGGCTATCCGTTATGTCCACCACAGGGAATCGAACCCCGAATTTTAATGTTGTAAATCTGTAAATCTACCACTGTCCTACTAAGGGACAAGTGAAAGAGCTAAAAACATTTTAAAATCTAAACCAAAACCAACAACAGCTGCAGACAATTCCCGAGTTTATTATTATTATTTTTTTATATTTTGCTATTAATATTGACCAAGAGGTAAACAGTATACCAACTAGCCCACATTTAACTTAGTTTTAAAAAGAAACACTCACCACACTATCTTTGGATGAAAGTTTCTGAGATTCATAATGGGAAGGAACAACTACAAATGTCAATGTCCCATTCATTGTTGCCTGTAATAAAAAAGAGAAAAAAAAAGGGTTTTATACTCAAAAATTTTTGCTAAGCACTAAATATGTGTTTATATATAATCTTTGAAAAAAAAAAGAAACTCTCAAATGACAGCCAGTACCTAAAAGCTCTTTCATTTATTATAATAAATTGCTAATATCAATCTATAAATAAGCTACTGAAGAGCCAATATTTAACACTGAAGAAACGTTCAAATCACGTATATTCTTTATTAATTTTGTTTACAGTTATGCATAAGGGTGTGTATATATATATATATATATATAATATACCAACTTAGAACTGAAAGATAATGGTGTCAGTGCGGTGGAACCTATTCATAACCTATTCTTGAAACAAGTTAGGTTTGTGCAAATATTTGAGTTCTGCAAATTCTGTAGAAGCTTGAGCATATACACTATAATTAAAAACAGCTTCACAAATAAAGAGCACTTATACACAATCAAAAGTATCAAAAAATAACATTTTTCATTATTTTGTATACATATTTAAGCAAAGAAGGATAATCATCACTGTACTGTAATGGATTTATAACTGTCCATCCATACTATATTTCTGGTTTCCTTTTAACAATCAGTTTGCTATCTAAGTTCCACAAGGATTAGTGGCTGCTATTGTTTACGAATTTTGGGGTACACTTATATATTCATTTTTCAGATCATGAATATCAATACTTGATTTCTTAATAAAAGTATAATGAAGATGTACAGATAAAGTAACCAACAAGTTCCTTATAAATCTAAACACTGATGCAGATTTTGGAGGTATAAAGATGTATATAAAAAAGATATAGCTAAAATACATTAAAAGACTATCCTTTGAATTTTGCTTTACCTCTCACTTTATTTTATTATGTACAAATGTTAGACTGATAAGGTTTTGTAATTATATTTCACCTAAATGAATTCATATTTTATTATGAGAGAAGAAATGGGGAAATAATTGTATTGCATCATCATAGCTGGAAAAGCTACTTATTTAACCCTTCCATGACTAGTTTAGAATAAATCTTTATTCAAGTATATTTAAGTAAATTTCTGAATTTTCATGAAGGGTTCTGCATGTAGTTTTGACATTTTCATTAACTGAATGCAAAGGGTCATAGACATGTACTATTACATTTACTTAGGTAAAAGAACATATGGCAATGGCTAGAAGCTTATATTAATTTGGCCCTGTGTCTGAGTCCACTTCCTGGGGTATGGAGGACATCTCAAGGAGTGACACGGATACTTGTAGAAATGATTATGAGTTTGGATTTTTCTCCCCTGTATGTGTTTCTTTCCTTTGTTGTTAAAGTTCAAAATTATTCTCTGCAGTACATTTCTGGAATCTACATTTCTGCAAATACTTTAGATTCATCTGTCAGATACCTGAACACCACATTATTACACAGGTATAAAAAAATGTCAAATATAATGATTCAGAAAAATTATTTATGGAAAATTCAAATGCCAGAACCAGGAAAGGGTACAATTATGTGCCAGATACTAATTATTGTGTATATATATATATATATATATACATACACACACATACCAGCTGGAGCACCCGTCCCTCGATGGAAGTTATGTAAATTCATGAATAATGAAAGGTTATTTTAGAACATAAAAGTTGCTTCCCTTATATGTAGTTGTAAAAAACACCCGTAAAAAGTGCAAAACATAAAATGTAAAACCTCATATTTGCACATTTCCACCTGGAACCAATAAACCTTCATGCCAAATTTAGTAAAAATCCATCAACAAGTTGTGAAGTAGTGGTAAAAAATGCAAAAATGCCCATAAAAACACAAAATGGACCCAATGAACTTCCACACCAAATTTGGTCCATCTACAGGGGGCAAAATAGTGGTAAAAAACACAAAATGCAAAACTGAAAATTTGTATGTATCTCCCTATGGACCCAATGAAGCTCCATAACAAACTTAGTAAAGACCCATCTATAGGAGGCAAAGTAGTGGTAACAAATGCCTATAAAAAAAAATGGCAAAATAAAAAACTGAAAATTTTTATGTAACCCTACATGGACCAAATCAAACTCCATACCAATTTTGGTGAAGTCCCATCCACACCCTTCAAAGTAGTTAGATGTACGTACAACAGACAGTACTATTATATTTATATAGATGTAGCACAAAGATAATCTTACTTGCCCTGTTGTCAATGGTTGATTATTATATGGTGATAAAAATGGAAAATTCACTTTTAATTGAGCAAATGGGTGAAAATAACCATACTTTGTTGAAACTAAAGGATAAAATTCTATTATTACATGGCTAGTAAATTTTCTGAAACTGCTGTATAACAATATTACAATTAAATGAGATAACAGTAAATATATTTGAGAAAAGTTAAGAAAAATTAACTTACTGGATATGTTCTTAAAAATGATTAAAATGGGGAAAAAATCTTGTGGCTCACAAGTTCATTTTTTAAGTTAAAACTAAAATATAAAGCACTTCTATTAAACTTTCAATGGTAGATTTGTAGCACATTATAACCAAATGATAACAAGGAAATAGATGTGATTTTACAACAGTACAACTACATAATCTTAATAAAATAACTCTGATATACTTAATAATATACTTTACAATGCAGCAAAAACAGTTATGAATCAAAGTATAAAAAATTGAAGTATACAGTATACTATCAAAAACAAAAAGTAAAAACATTTTGAACATCTCTGCATATTACCTGGGGTGCATCTGCATCTCACTACACTTGAAATCTATACTGAGTTAATCAGTACAGGTTGGGCCAGAGTGGCTGTTACATATAGTACCTTTCTCATTACTATAACCTTTTGTAATGTAATCACAGACCTGCATCCTTCTACCCCCATGTATTTTACATTATCAGTGTTTAGATTCCTGTTTGTAAATACGACCCATCTTGTTTGAGATCTATGATGTAACCTTTCCTATGGAATGTGAAGGAAAGTTATAGAGCTCCCTCATGAGAACATTCTAAACATTTTTCAGATTGTTCAGGAAATATCAAGAATATTCTAGAAGCAGTCTAAAAGTCTGTATAAACCAACAAGCAGCCTGAGTTGTCATAGTTTACTATGTACTCAAGTAGAGAATCTTATAATGCTGATTCTATTACACATTTCACTCCAACGTTGCACAACATGAAACAGCAGGCAGTTTAGAGTCATTGTTTAAGAGTTAGGAGAAGAAAATATAGGTAATAGTGATAAAAGTAGTGGATCAGAGAGTGAATATTATTTTTATCAAATTCAGTAACAGTCATAAGAAGAAAGTGATACTTCATTTGAACTATAATCAGAAGAAACAAAGTCTGAAGCACCACCTCAGAGATGGCAGCAAAAAAGATGGCCAAAGTTCTTTCTATACAGCAAGCAAAAATAAGTAAATATATTGTAAAGGATTGAAAATACAGTAATGTATGACAGAATGGTTAAGGTTATTTATGGGTCATTTTACATGAGAATAGATTTATACCTGCAAAAGGGAGGAGCTAAAGGGCTGAATGTCAAATGTGAAGCCTTATTTGTGGCCATGAGACTCCTTTAAAGCAAAGGGTCTGGAGGTTAGCCTTGTATTTTTTATATTTTCACAGGAAAGTGGAATGGCATAATGGAAGTTATATTTGTTAGGTTACTAGTCATGATGTGAGATTCAAAGCTGACACTAAAGAAAAAAAAAGCCAATGACCTTTTAACACCACTACCCATAGCATTATGAACTTCTAAACGTTTTATGTAAAACAGATTTCAAGGGGAAACTGATATAGCCAAGCTAGTTAGATTAAATATTACATTAGATGGCTATAACATATCACCTGAAGTCAAATTTTAAATTATACCTATAACTACTATTCTACACTCACACGCAGAGTGAGTGTTGAATGCTCATCTTTTTCAGTCACTTACTGGATTTTCTTTCCTCTTTCATGGACACACAAACAAAGTGAAAATCTCCTATACAAATTGATAAAATAACAAATAGGAATTATCAATCAGTATGATATCATAAGTGTGCATATGGGCTAAATAGCTAGGTCAGAGAACCCTTGTATGAATTATAGGCATCCATAATTTTGAACTATTAACCAGAAGGAAGGCAGACATCCAGCAACACCTGCCACCACAAGAGGTTTGTCCATCTCTTTGAACTGAATAATGGTATTCACTGTTACCTTTACATTACATCTTGAACCCCAGATCTTTGATCCAAAGCCCAATGAGCTAGCCACTAGGCCACACTAGGCCAATAAAATAAAAACATAAGTTGTTGTAACTTCTCTGGTCCCCAAAACAAGTGATTACAGTAAAGAAATGTCATTGTTTATTCATGCTATGATACAAAAGCACATAAAGCATTTTAATTAAACTCACCAAGATGTCACATACTTCATTGACTGACTTTCCTCTCATTTCTATACTGTTCACTTCCAAGATTTCATCTCCTTCATGAAGAAGTCCTGAAAGATTTATAGTTTAATAATAAAATTGCCATATAATCTCATTAATCGTACTTATTTTTTGTTCATATATACTTTCTAGATAAATCTTGTAAAACATCCATTATGTTTGCGTGTTTCTACTTAGCTTGCTTATGGTTATATCAACTTTTTATCCTGTATTAGAATACCGTCTAGGTTATTATACACTACCGTCATGTACACAAGACTCAACACACCTTATACCTTCAAGGTTATTATACACTACTGTCATGTACACAGCACTCAACACAAGCCAATGATTCAAAACTACAACACAGTTTGTAATAACTGATCAATCTTGAATTATTACCATAAATGTACTCAAATATCTTTTGTAAAATACCTTCCTACACTCATAAAAATGGAAGAGTTACAAAAACATACACAAGATAAAAAACTTATTTTCTAAAATTTTCTTTACACATTTTATTAATTAATTAAAAATATAATTAAGAAGATTAAAAATAAGGTCAAATTATTTAAATTACTTAAGATAGCAGTAACATGGATTTTACATCATTCTTTCAGAGAGCAATTTCTACATTAAACATGTCAATGCATAACTGATGTACATGAAAGAGATATAAATGCTATAAAAGTTTACCACTTTTTTCAGCTGCTCCTCCTTTAACAATTCTCCCTATCACAACAGCCTCACCTTCATTTCTTACAGTAGCACCCTATAAAGAAATGTTCACAAGTTCTAAGTAATTAAAAATTCTTGGTGGAGCATGATCAAAAATACATTTAGTCTTTCAAGGTATTTAATAAATATTGTTACGTCTCTGCTCGTTTGTTAATTTCTAGCAGAAATTCTTCCAGAGAAACTTCAGCGATTCAAGTCTTTTCTTAAATAAACCTAATTTATTCTTTCTCAATACAACTTTGTAATACACTTAATTTCCACAGTCACTTAAACA
>NW_013666141.1:285998-292388 GCF_000517525.1 Limulus polyphemus
AAGTAGAGTTTCTTCTTCGACAGTGGCTTTTTCAGGTGACACGTCTTCAGCAGCGTCATTTGTTCCAACTGAAATGTCCTGGACCATAATAATGCCAAAGCCTGTTGGCATGCACCAACTTTGGCTTACCTCGCTGACCACATTTTATCACATCTGAGAGATGATTCACTATGTCATATGGGCCTTCCCATGGAGATGACAACTTAGGAG
This sequence comes from Limulus polyphemus, assembly GCF_000517525.1. NCBI lineage: Eukaryota > Metazoa > Arthropoda > Merostomata > Xiphosura > Limulidae > Limulus > Limulus polyphemus. Next base: position 286,209 of record NW_013666141.1, read on the forward strand.
ACTTCCCTTTGGTCTTCCTGGGATTATACAACCACACCTTGTCTCCTGGTACAAAGCGGACTTCAGTAGATATCTTATCATAACATAACTTCATCGAATCAGCAGACATTTCCAAGTTTGAACACACTATACTTTTCAACAATATTTGCTAGGGTAAGAGTATTTAACATCAGGAAATGTGCTAAATATGCAGAAAATGCTTACTTACAATTATCCACAATATATGCTCACTAATCCTAGCATCTGTTAAACTAGAGTTACTAATAAGTAGTTTTGACTTACTAAAGGTTCATTTGTTTTGTCTATCCTGACAATTTTAACACTATCTTCAGTATATTGAGAAGCAAGATCAAGTAACTCCTCATCAGGAGTCACTTCTGGAAGAGCCTGGTTCTCAGCAACTTTGTCATGGGCAAACATCAAGCCTTCAAATTCATATTTACTGAGTATATCATGGAGCTCAGCTGCTTCTTGTAAAGAGCACTCTTGCAAGGAATTTATTGCCTGTAGAAAAAAAAAACATATAAGAATACAAAAACAGATAAAGACTTGCATTAAAATAATTAAAACTTTCTGCTCCATTAACTACACTATGATAGAAAAAAAATTAAATTATGATAAACTGGATTTTCCTGTAGAAATCTTGAAATATTTGGGTTTTAGGTTATTGCAGTTGAAAAACTTCTAAAAGAAGATTTAAATTTAAGCAGCTGTATTCTTTTAAATCATAGAATAAATGGATCTCTTAAGAGTGCAAACTAAGTGAGAGAATATCATCTGCTAAATGTTTAATCATCAAAAGCCTTTATAACGCAGATTGCAACATAATTACATGGTGATAAGGACTTGAACAAAAATATGATTATATTTGTATCCTTAACTGATTCAAAGACTACTTTCTATATAAATCTACCACCAAAGTAAGGAAATTAGGATTCTTTTTTGCTACTTCCCATGTTTCTAAGATTAAAGACAATACAAAAATTAATTGTTGAACTTGTATCATTGTGGTATCATGATTCCACATGCTATACACATATCATTTTAAGTTGTTGTATCTGCAAGTTGTAGTGTCCAGTTGGCCTGAAGATGATCCCCAGAATGAGATCAAAAGCTTGCTAATACAATAATTTTGACATAACATATGTGTGAACTTATTTTGTCTTATTGTTGTACTTTTCCTTCTTGCTTAAACACATTCAGTTCATCATTATCACAATTTTCAGATTTAGCATTAATTAAAATGCTACAAAGCATTTCCTCTCTAAAGCTTGTATATCTAAGCTTAATACACTAAGAAAAATGATGCTTAATCCAATTACAAATATGAAGTTCACATGTGTAAACAAACAGAATTAAGATCTTTAACCCATAAATAAAGACCGGAAATGGAATCATATATATATAGCTATAAGCTGATAACTAAGATAACTGTCAGATAAAACTTACATACAATCATACATGTTGCCTATGCAACTATTCATCCAATTTTCCACAAAAATGGTCAAATATCCTTAACCTTTGTGCTCCTTTAACATCAAATACAAAAATTTAAGTTTTTTCTTCCATAAAATGTACTTATATATGCATATACATGTGAGTGAAGAGTAAATTATAAATACATATCTTAAACTCCTACAAGAAGTTCAAACAGTTAAATGTACATATCTTTGTCATGCTATTATAAAGAAGTTATTATTTTCCTACACTGAAAATATATTTCCAATAGGTACTTAACTCTTCTCACATAATAGCTATTCTTGTTCAGTGCTGCCCTCTGTATGCAAACTTTTTCACATGCCACAAGCCTTGAAATTCCCATCTACACCACCATTAACGTGGTTCACTGTGTCTTCACATGTAAATCATTATACGACACACCCACAATACGTGACTCCCTCTATTCTGATTCTACCTAACCATCATTTCAAGATTCACAAAAAGTAAGCACCGGTTTCAAGTGGAGAGGAAAGGTTGGAAGTGTAAGAAGAGGTAAGCACCCATCACAAATATATTTTCAGTGTAGGAAAATAAGAACTTCTGATACAGTACTATACTTCCACTCACATAAAAGCTAGAATTCCACACTGAAAAGATGGAGGGACTGGTGCAAGGGATATTGATGAGTATCCTTCGAAAGGTCCAAAGAACAGCCATGGAGTGTGAACCCCTTTTGGGAGAAGAGCACACATGGGAGACTGCACCACTTCTGTACCAGGTATACTCTTTGTCCAGTTAGGTAGTAAGTGTCACATAAATTGGCAGAAATGGGGAGAAGCACATCAAATAACTAAATGTGTCCCATGGTGTTGAATGGCTAGGGTGCAACAGACCATACTCGGCAAGTCAATTCCAGTTCAGAACTAGGCAGCAATGGGCAAACTTAAAATGACCCATGGTAGGAGGAGGGTCTACACAATCTTCACCTCAAGTGAAGTAGAACAGAAGGAGAAAACATCCATACTAGTTGACTAGGTAGGGCATATGTGTGCAAATTCACAACCAACACCAGTCATCTGTGAACCTACCATCTCAATGATGGTAGGAAGGGATGTGCCAAGTGGAAGTTCACTTCAAATCCAAAAACAACTGGAGCAATTACACTCTATGCTACATCTGCCTCAAGTGGTGAACCTCCCTAAGGTAGATCACCAGAGGGACAACAAACACCCTGCACAAGATCATCTTCCAGATAGGGCTGCACAGAAGTTGGAGTGCATGGATGACCAGCCAACACCTCGAGCAACCACAGAGCTGGGGCATATCAAACCAGATCTGCACAACAACAACAACCTCCAGGACCCACCACATGGAGGTGGAGTGCCTGAGGCAAAAACCCATGACTGAGATAAATGAGGAATCATGACCAACACATATGTAAGGATTTATGATGAGTGGTCTAGCTCTAATCCAAAACCACAAACTGGGAACCAAAATCCAGTCGATAGTAGGATGAGGGATCCCAATCATAGGGGTAAACTGCAACGAGGCAGATCTAATCACATGCATATATGTGCATCATCAATCCATGGATAGGACTCCACAGAAGCTGGAGCACATGGACATGCAACATCAACCTTTGGGACCTACTGCACAGAGGTGGAGAACACGAGTGGAGGATCTACATCATCTATGCTGGCAGAACACTACCACCCTACTCTCTAGTGAATGGAAGTGATCCCATTCAGGAGGATGCCTCGATGGTCCTCCACCCCAGTGGCTAGAAACTGGAAATTGGCAAGGACTCTCATACTCCACTAGAATCAATTGAGGGATAAATGCAGTGGAGAGTCCAGTGGAACACTGACACTGGAGACAGTGCAATGGGTGACCATGAAAACCCTATTTTCAAAAGTAGACCACTCCTGCTTTATTCAACTGAAGGGATGGCAGCAATCATATGAAATGCCCCATCTCGACAGTGTGCATTATTGACCATGGGTATATATATTGAAATTGGTAGGATTAGCTGCCACCCAAAAACAACTTTGGTGGGACATCCCATACAACCCTCGCCAACCTATCCCGAGCAACATCAACTTCTAGGCCCAACCCCATTGAAGTGAAGCATTAGGAGTAGCTGTATGTAACCCATGCAACAATCGTCCTCTGGAACCCACTTCGTGGAGGTGGAGCAATGAGTCACTAGGCAGTGGCTGATGATATAACTCAGTATGATTTATGGTTGGTCATACAGTGCCACTGAGCAGAATCCTAAAACTAAAGGGGAAATGCCACTGTAAGCAAAAGTAATATATATATAGAAAATGTAACTTACTGTTACGTCTCTGGTCGTTTGTTAATTTTTCATATAAATTCTTTCCGAAGAACTTCAGCGTACAAGTCCATTCTTAAATAGAACTAGTTTATTCTTTCTCAATACAACTTTGCAATACACTTAATTTCCACAGTCACTTTAACTTAAACACATGCTATAATTCACAATAATTTACACACTTTACTTACGGCTTGACTCGATTATCTGGCTATATCTTCAATCTCTCTGTCTGCTATTCCAGTTCCGATTAATTGTCTCGCTTTATCTGACGCACTTATATACAGGAATAGAAGGCATCTAGCAAATACTGGATTATTCATGATGTTCCCCGATCCTTCTAGGTACTCATTACGTGACTTCCGCTGTCGTAACATTACCAAATCACAGTCAAACCAATGTTTGAAGGATGACAACAGGCAGAAGCTGGTACCTTGATGAGGACGAAACAGCCACCTGATGAAGGTAGTGTGATGTAAAAAGATGAAGTATCATCCAAATGCCTGACTGAAGAACTTCCTCCAATGGACAATGGAGGTGAGATGTTATGGAAAAGGTTAGGTACCATAGTGGATGCGATGACACCTAGAACAAATTGCTGGAAGAGGAGATAGGGAGGAATATGCCAGTATAACAAGCTGACGAACCCAACCTGTAAGGGAAGAAGGTGAAAGGTCATGTAAAGAGAAAAGGTTTCTAGGAATGTAAAGGTGGGATCGGGAACCACAGAAAGAGGCCATGAGAGCAATATAACATCAAAGAGTACAAAGAGGATAGAGAAGTCAATCCAGTTCAGACCGAAAATAAAGGTGGGAATTGAAGGCAAGGGAAACAGCATGAATGAAAAATGTTCCTCATGAACTGCCAAAGTTTTGAGCAGAAAAGATCGATCTGTATAAAGGAGAGTGGTACAGGGTATGTGAAATATCACTCACAAAGATAACAGACTGACAATGCACACAGGCTAAAAAGTGTAGGAAATAAGTTTCAAAGGATAGGTGCAACAGGGAACAAAAGGACAAAGGTTCAAATGGAGGGAGTGTGGGGCTGTGAAGAATAATAGTGACATTCCAATCTGGAAGAACGACCTGATGAGGAGGTCAATGAATCCAAAAGGAATGCAATAAAAGGGAAATGTTAGGAGAAAAATACACAACATGATACCTGGAAAAATTGAAGGTGTTGGACAAGGCTGTTTGATAACCTGTAATGGAAGAGACAAAAGCCCAATCATTGAACAGCCAAGTAAGAAAATCCAGAATGAGAGGAACAGTAGGCCAAAACAGGAAACCCTATGGCTTAATTAACACTTTCAATACGGGCTTGGTCAATTTAACTGTCCACGTGACCTTTTTGTACTCGTTTAAAGCCTTTATAGATTTAATACTTATAACTCTCAATATGGTGGGTATGTCTTCACGAAATTTGGCAGTCTTTCAATTAATATTACAAGTCTTTCACATACAAAAGTCATATTTCTTAGTGAAGTATTTTTAATAAAATAAAATAAAGATTTGTCCACGAATATAATGAGCATTTGTTTTGAATAGTCTGTGGGCAAAGTAATTTTCATTTCAAAATTAAAAATACTTTTCCTCATCTCAAAAATCTCAAATTTCTTTTGTGTAATCCCTAAAACCTCCTAAAAGATTTGTTAAACGTATTTTTGCTGTAAAATTTTATAGTTTATCAGTTATTTTCTCTACCCTATCTCAAAACTGGATTGGTCAGTTTGACCTACCTTGTAACTACCAAACAAAAAGTGAAATAAACCTAAATTAACCTTTTTTTCTTTGTAGAATGACTTCAAATTGTAACATGAAACTACATTCGTTTATCCTAAGCAACTCTAAGTTCGTAACATTATACATCTATTTATAATTCAAATTTATTGTCCTTTGAACTGTGTCTAACTACTTTCTGTGCCATAAAAAAAGTTGTAAATCACTTGGAGAACGAGTAGCTCAAGTTACGCTATCGAATTACATTACCCACAAGCTACTCCCATATGTACCTGGTGAACCATTTTTATTATATTATTATTATTACTTATTTTACCTAATCTAGTCTTAAATAACTTAAAAGTATCTGTGTTTTTAGATTTCAGTTACATTTATAATAATAAATAAAGAATAAATATGAAAAACAAGAAATAAAATATTTAACTAATCTTATTTTTTCTTGTGGTTGAGTTAACCCTAACTTTTTATAGTACTAATACTAATGCATTTAATAATTTTTATTTAATTAAATAATGCACCAAAGAACATAGACTAATAATATTAAAAAAGTAGACAACTTCCCCTAACTCTAAAAAAATTCTGACTTTTTAACTATTTGAATGGGTAATGAAGAAAATCTTTAATATAAGTTTAACATAACAGCAAATGTACAACGTTTCGACA
>NW_013666141.1:292474-321049 GCF_000517525.1 Limulus polyphemus
GAAAAAGTTAGATGATTTGTTATAATTTAACTTTTTTTTAAATTTTTTCCTGAAATCCCCTTCCAAGCCGTCTCCAGCCATTATTAGTCTCAAAGTGGGTTCCTCGTCATCGAATTTTTAACTATTTGATAGATGAAAACCTTGACTTTCTATTGGTTATAAGTAATATATAATGAAAAGTAAGAGAGAACTATCAACAAATTGTGAAAGAGTGGATGTGACAGGTGGGTGTGGCAGGAGGGGTCTGATTTTCTATTGGATAGCTCTGTAACCAAACAAAATTGAAGACCACAAAAATTATGGTTTATCTGAGCAATAACAATTTCATAGAGTAATTTAAGTTTAATTTGGTACATTTTCGAGGAGTGGTGGATAAAATAGGGATGATGACATGCTAAGACAAAATGTGTCACGTGGGTCACACTATTGGAAATTCAGGATTTTTTTAAATATTCCCTTGTAGAATTAAGCACTTAAAACTTCTATACTATTCAAATATGGATTATTAGCTAAGATGTTATGCTATTCTAGTTGGTATAACATAAACAAAAAGTAGTATGATAAAGTTCTGAATGTAAGACACTAAAACCTTGTGTCATGCTCAGTAAAAGATACATTGGGAAATAGGGTTAATGACCAACAGCTGAAGATGTTCCACTGGTGTAGATAAACTGCAAGGGAGGAAGGGTAAATGTACCGGGCTAAAAAGGAAGCACACACAGAGATGATCTGGATCTCCTTGCAAGGGATCAGATAAATGTCAGGCATGAAATCCGAGGGCGTGAATGGTGGGATGGAGGACCAGTGACCAAAGTTGGTGGTGGAGGAATGGAGTAAGAGGAATAGGTAATGGGGGGATAGTTTGGAGCTGAATGAGAAGAGAAAACCAAGGTTGTGCTGGCCAGTAAGGAGCAATCAGGAGGACCTAACATGGAGTGGAATGGTTGACTAAAATCACCCTGTGAAAGGACTAGATAGAGTGGTACACATAAAGGTACCATTTGGTCCTATCCTGACTAAGAGCATCACAGCCAGGGCCTGTGGATGAGGAACCAGAGACCAAAAATGAGATTACACAGTGTTGAGGAAAGTGGCAGAAGAATCCAGATGAGAAGTACCCCAGTGATTGCAAAACCACCAGAAAACCTGAGGGTCGAGGGACCACTCCATGGAGCATAATGATATGTGATAATGTGGATAGCGCCCAAAACATGATATGCTATAAGACGTATCTGTAGTGTATGGTAGTTGCACTATTCGATCACAAAGTAAACGAGAATGGGTCCTCCTTGATGAATGAAATAAGAGCCAATGGTAGAATCGACTTAATGGATCATGACGAGGCTGTTCCATACAACAGGAAAAAATTATTCAAATCATGTCATATTTCGAGAAGATTCAAGATCTTGATATGGTATGACATTTCTATCTGAGGCCATTGTCCAGTAGCCTTCTGCTGATCGACTCATGCCTCCCAACCTTGGAGTGAAGCAGAATCACTCCAGTGAACAAATGCAAATTCAGACAAGGAGGAGAAAGCAGTACCTCTGCTGTAATGTTGTCCATGTTCAATCGTCGAGAAGGGAAGGAGGAAGTGTAAATGGGAAGTCCAAGGATCCAAAGCAAGATTCCATTGGATGTGCAATGTCCACAGAAATAAACACAGACGATCACCCAAGGGGATAAGGGCTTCCATGGAAGCTCAAGTCCCCAAAAGCAGTGAGAGAGAAGAAAGGGTGTGGAGAATTGAAAGCATTGAATGCAGACGAAGTGGAAAAGGTTGGGCCTGACTGAGATAAGTGTTGAAAAACATACCCAAGTGGACAAAATAATGGGTAGGAATCAGGAATGACTTCTCCATTTTGTGAATCCAACCAACACAAGCTGTTTCTGTCAATAGCAGACGAGTATGTTGAGAAGACACTAATATGGAAGGAGCTAACAGAAGCACAACTCTCGAGCATGCATAAGTTGGGATAAAGCTTTGACCACTCGAAAAAACACATAAGGTGCTAAAGCAAGCATGAAACCGTATTTACAGGATCTGTCCACCACAAAAGCAAAAATGACTCCAACTGCTGGAAGTCAAGAAAGGGATCAAAAGCCTGATGAATAAACCAATGCATAAGGATCAGAAGCCCGTGATGGACGAAAAGGCAAGCTGGCACCAGCCCTCAATTAAGAGATGAATGCACAGCATCTACTCTAAATTCGGAAGAAGGATGGAAGACAAAGTAATTTCACGATGGAGCAGCATGTAACTTTTCAGAGACAGGATCATACTAAACTAGGGATACAGAAAAATGTAACAACCCTGATAAAACATATCCATAATGGTTACGGTTGGCCTAGCAGATTCCACAGGAGAGGTACAGGTGTTTAAAAAAGCTGTCACAACCCTCAAAATTATTAACAGGCACTATAGGGACAGAAGGATCCCATACACTGTCGGGAAAGAGGGATGAAACATACAAAATTCAACTCCCTGCAAATGATGGCCAAAAAATCCCTAGGTGAGACACCCACACCTGAAACCTGTAGTGCAACAATCAAAGTTGTGATAACTGTAGCTAAAGTCATGACACAAAATTCCGAGTTCATAATCAACTGTGAGAAAAAGCAAGAAAAAATATAATATAGGTAAGTTTTTTATGATAAACTACAGTGAAAAAACTGTAGAAAAGAAATGATTAAAAACGTGAAAGCCTACTTGGGAAAAAATTAGATAAAAACTTGTGATAAATGAAACACATGCAGAAGACTACTTCCAAACGAGAAGTGATGGTAGAATTGAATAGAGGGAGTCATGTGCACCAGGGGGTATGTCGTACTCTTATTAATGAAAGGTTGTCCCATGATGATGATGCAATGAACTTGATTGTGGGGTATGTGGAAGTTTCAAGGCTTGTGGCATGCAAAAAAAAAAATTAACATATAGAGGACAGCACTGAACGAGAATAGCTATTATGTGAGAGGAGGTATAGTTCTGTATCAGAATGAAGAATTATTTTACAGGTACTTTATTTTTTGTACATACCCATCCTATGGATGGGAAAGCTGTGTATATAGTTACTTGAAAATACAGTTTAATACAGAACTTTGATCAAGAAAGTAGCTAAGTTCTCTTTTCCCTAGGTTATTCACCTATGATATGATGTATCCTTTCTCATAGGAAAGAATTCTGTAAAACAGAATATAGTATGTGAAAGTAGTTAGTGATCTTTTTCACTGGCAGGGCAGATGGTATCTTGAGATAACAACCTCTCTTATTTTTCAATGGGAATGATGTAGTAGCAAAAGTGCCCTGGGAAAGAATAGTATTACTGTTTTGGGTAAATCATGTCAACTTTTCTTAGTCTGAAACAGTTCTTAAGGAGTCCACAGAGATCTCTGGAATCTCCAGAATGTCACTATCTTATGTCACATTTAGCACCTTTGGTTGTTTTGTTTTATTAAATAACTGCAGACTGTTTCACGTTTCTCAATCAAAGTAAAAGAATTCAGATTCACTCCTGCAAAACATTTTTTGTCAAATTTCCTGTTATTCTATGGAATGTACAAATTACTTTGAAGAGAAATCATTGCATCTGAGAATAATAAAAAAAAAACAGTAGTACAATTGTAGTTTAAACTAGCACCACATACAAACCACAAATCATTTTAGAAATGACAAATACAGAAAGAAAAAAATCTTCCAAATGACACTCCTTTCACTGCTATAGCAATTTCAGTTATAGAAAAATTGCTGTACATTGTTAGATACAGTTACTTCACCTCTTATAGAAAGATTGGAAAGATGCAGTTGAAGAGAATACAATTACTTTGTTTGAATACATAATTGTCAAATTGACTACTCACATCTTGAGTGATATACTGAGCTTCACTGGAGAAGGGAGTAGGTGGACGGTTGAAGCAGCAAATATTTTGAACTCTGTTATGTAACTCCATAATGGTCTTGAACTCTTCATCTTTCAATACTTCTTCAATGTTGGCCAAATCCAAGGATTTAATGCCATTGTTATGTAGATATGTTTGAAGTCTGTCAAATGACATAAGTATTTCCTGGTAGTCTGAAATTAAATCCAACAATTATTAAATTGAACATGAGTTCTGTGCTTAAATGTAGATGAACTTTTCTTCACAACAAATAAAATTGCATACTCATAAACAACATACACCTTGTTACTGTAATATGACATTATCAATAGCAGACCCTAACTGTGCTTTATATAATAAGCTTTTATATAGGCTAATAAACCATGACATTTTTAATAATAAACATTTCATTTGAAATTTATAAACAAAACTGTTGATAGCAAATTGTTGTATAAATGTTCCATACTTGGTTTGTGTAAAAAACAACAACATTTAAAAGTATTTTAGATAGAAAATGTGATAATTATATAATGAGAAAAATAAAAAAAATAAAAAATTGTTGCAACTGTTGCTCTGTGTGATAAGAATTAGCAACCAGGGAAAAAATTGTACTCCTGAAATAACTGCAATGGAACTGCTAAAATCACAATCAGCAAACACAAAGAAAAATATGAATTATTGACCCACTTTTAATTAAACGTGGTGCGAAACTCTGGGATGCTCATTGGTTACCTTGCTTCATACCTCTATGAAATAGAGAAGCACATCAAGTTTATTTTAAAAAAGCAAGATGTTATACACTGGTCAAGTAATGCTTATTCATAGTGTGACACTGTGATGATTATGATGCTTAATTACTCTAAAATTAAAAGAAATTTCACATTGATGTTGTAATTCTGATATACATCTGTCACCAAACTACCAGACTATTCTTCCTAATGAAAAGGTATAAGCCCTTAAATTACAGAAACTGTAAACAAAAGTTACTCTAGTGATATACATCGAGTCAGACAAACTTGCTCAATGATATTTGAGAAAGATGAAACCACATACCAAGCTTTTCTATGTAGTGCTGTTCTAACTTACATTTTAGAAGGGACTTAAGATTGACGAGCTTGTCCTTATCAAAACTAGTTGTTTTTTTACGTTTTGTGCATTATTATTCCAACTTGTTTTACTGTTTTTTTATGTTTAATTTATCTCATCTTGGTAATTAACATACAAAATAAGCAGAATCTAAAATATTGAAATTTTCTTAGCTGAATTTTTTACCAGACATTTTTACCAAGCATGATGTCCACAATACTTCTCAACATATACACATATTAGACATCATTTTACTTCAACTCTATCCTAAAATATATACTGATCACATTTGGCTTTATAAAACATTTCAGCATTAACTTAATTTCATTTACACACTTTATTACTTAAAAATGTCAGGTTTATGTATTTTAGGTTTCATGCTTCATCATGAAACAACAGCAACAATATGTGGCAGGAGATCCTCCGAGGTTAAATCTTGGGGGATTAGCAGAGTTGCTCAGAAGCTTTAGCTTCTCTGCACCCCTCTTATGATGGTGGTGTGAGCTGTACTTGAAGTTTTGTGGTTTAGGTTTACTTAAAGAAAATTGTGTTGACATGGCAGACTTGAAGATGCCTCAAGCACTCAGGAGTCTAGAGAGATATGAATAATGGAGATTTAGACTTCAGAAACCAAATGGCCCCTTTGGACAAAGGGTCCTTTAGGGTGGCAGGGATCTATAAATCCAAAACCGGGTAATCCTTTGAGGATGACTAGAAATACCGACAAAGTAACAGGGGGAGATTCAGAAGGCCTGGAAAAGGACGTAGCTAAAAGCTGCATCAAGTCCAACCCGTGCTTCGTCATGTATACATCTTAACTTAATTTACATAACATCTAAGTTAGATCTATTTTATTCTACTTTCAAATATTTTTGGTCTAGACCATGCAGTTATTTATATTTGTAGGGGTTATCAGGATTTCATTAAAGTATATGCAAGTTACTACTGTTAAGTTTACAAGACTGGTCAATACACATAAAATTATGACCATAACACAGCTGAATACGTAAAAGTTAAGAATAAGGATATATCTATCAAAAGCATAGAGAACGTATTACATGTATTTCATCTGTTGTTTACTTCTATTGTCAAAGTAAGATTATTTTGCATATTGTGGTAGTGTGGCAATATAAATCAAAAATATAGCCTTCACATGAAGATGTAATATATGATAAAATGTTTGTGTCTAATTTAATAATGTCTCCTTTCTGAAGGACAAATATTGCTCTTAATTTGTCATGATGTCATTTGTTACTAAATTTCTGAACAAAAGTCTACCTTAAATACTATAATATTAAGCTTGTTATAGTTGTTGACAGGAGAGTTGTATCAACATTATGTGAGAATGCAAGTCTGTCATCAACATTAAAAACTGTGAGCTTGGCACTGTCAATATTTTTGTGCCTGTTCTTAAAATAGTTCCATTACTTGAATGCTATATTACAATATTTCCACTCACCCAGCAACACACTGCAACAATGAAAATTTTCTTTATGTTACTACCAGTCACAAGTGTGTTACAGAAACAACATTGGCTGAGGCAGTAGTCTATCTACAATTCTGACCAATGGATGGAGAAGCTTCTTATCAATCCTAAATGTTTTCTCCCCAAAGCACTGACTCTGTAAGCAGCCAATGTATATTACTAGGTAGAGAAATTTGGTTTTTATAATTTGTTTAATCCATTATTAAAAAATGAAATTTTACCACGTTTTTATCCTTTTCAGAATTCCACACTCATGACAACACATTTGAATTTGTCACATTTTATTTAATGCATTAAACAATAATTTGTACTTATGACTCCAGGCTCCAACTTTTCTTTTGAAAGGTATTAGTAAATGGTTGCTAGTAACTTTTTTCCCCCACTAACAAATTTGGAACTGCTACTAGCAACAACATTATTCTTTAAAATTAACTCTAGCTGTGTCATATTGTATTAATGAATATGTTTATACTCTACTTATATGTATAAAACTTCTGTGCCACATTTTCTTTTCAGATATTTTCAAATATCAAATCTCTTTTAGTTACATGTAACAGTGGTTTTATTTTAACTATTTCACAAAAGTAAAACATGCTCGATTTTGGCAGAAACTGAGGTATCTAGGCCATGCACCTGGATTGACAAAGTCTACATTACCCATTATCAACAGCCACCATATGCTATAAAAGTATTATATTATTAAAATTTATGATTTAAACATCAAAAGTGGATGAAACATTACAAGGTAATAAGCTTAATGTTTGTATTGATCATGGACAAGTTAAGAGTAATGTGATAAAAAAAGAACATTAGCAGTTTACATGATTTCTATTTTCTTATCATCTCCATTAAGCAATCAATTGGGCAAAGGATTTTTAACTACATTTCTGGCCAAACTACTAGCTGGCCCTCTTGCTAATTGTCTTGGTAACTAATCAAATGAATTGAAGCTGCACTCTTACTATTCTCATGTCCTGATACTTAGCCCAAATATGCCATGCAGCTCCAGTGGGGACCACAAAACTGGCATGGCACTGGCAAGTGAAACAATCTTGTTAATCACAATTATGGTAAACTTCTGTACTCAAAATCTTACAATGTAAATGATTAAAATGCATATAGGTGTAATAATACTTGACAGTAAGAATTTGAAATGTTTATCAGTATTTATTTTCTAGTACTTTCTGAGTTTTACCATCAAAACTGCAACACTAACCAGCAATATGCAAGTTTACTAGGGTAATTTGTTTTCTGTAAGATTTAAATTTTGAGAATGTTTGCTTTATACCTAAAATGTTTTTGTCTTTTTTGTTTTGGTCTTTAATATTTTCTTGAACATTTTAGACACATTTGGATACAACTATTAGTTTCATTTGATCAAATTTTAAGCCAAGAAGAGCCTCAGATTTCATTTTAGAGTAACTTACAATTCTTCAGCATCTCAGATTGTCTTAAGTCCTCCAATTATTTTTTCTGGTGCACCATTAATCTGACAGCTTTTTTTTAACTTATGAAGTTAGGCATATACATGAAATAAAAAATTAAACCTAGTTACCAATGATGAATATTTGCATATATGAAAATATACTTATAAAACATTGTACAGGTTCCTATTAATAAAGACAAATATATATGTACATTACACACACACACCATCCACTATAAAATAAACTTCTCTATACACTTATAATACTGTATGATATTGACACACGTTTTTAAGGTACTACATGCTGTCACATTATTTGCGGTGATACTAAAAGTAAGAGTAAAAACACAAAAACTGTCGTTTTTGGCACAATGAAAGGTATAATATTCATTATTATTTAAAGTCAACTAGTTTCAGTAACACAGTTACCATTAGCTTAGAACATATTCAGCTACAAACCATTAATGGGTGAGTTCATTTTCAAAAACAAGGTCAGAAAACAAGGGTGAAAAGTGAATCGTAAATGAGCTGAATATATATATTCTAATGTAACAATGTATATATTAGTCCTGATGACAGTAACTGTGTTACTGAAACTAGGCAGCTGTAAGTAACAATAAATATCTTACCTGTCATTGTGCCAAAAAATGTTGGTTTTGTGTTTTTTAATACAGTAGCACAGTGAGCCTGAAAATAAATTATGTTTACGACACTTTTGAATGTATGCGAGATTTCACAAGTACTTAAATAACAACTAATGAAATAGTAATACTTCTGGAAGATGAAATTTACTTCATCAGGATGATGCTCTTTGGCTTGATGAGCAAATAACTGCTTTGAAATGTTTAAGAAATAATAATAATCAGATATTAAATTGATGTTCTCATATGTCCACTACATGAGGCTAAACATATATCAATTTAATGAATTATCATGGTTTAATATGTTACTTAAAAGTTTGTAATGAAGTTTTTATATAAGTTTTGAGAGTTTTTAAAATAGCTCTTTTTTTTTATTTGCTAATTACTATCTTTAAACTTCAGTTTATAGTTACAAGTTCTACATTTCAAGAATCACACAATTTCTTAAAATCTCACAAAGTTACAAATTAAACTTAATAACAGCTATTTCATATAAGTATTTAATAACAAAACCAAGATTTTATAACATATCTTAACTCACTAACCATTGCTTTAAACATACTTTGTTACATCTAGGTTAATCATCTGTTCTGTATTATGTTTGAATTCAAATTGACCCATTTTTTTGGAAGAACTGTAGACTGTGTCAATAAATCACATACAGAAAATAGAAGAAAAATTTGCTTTTAACCCAGAGGTCACTATAAGAATGTTAGATTATGTAACTGAATGCTTGAACTAATGTCAACCTTCTTCACTCTCCCATTCCTAAGCCACATACTTAGTGAAGTGACAGAAAATATTTGGACTTGGATTAGATGCTTTTACAAGGTTAAATTAATGTCAGATTGAAAGAAGTATGTTCATTTATACATTTACTGAGGTTATGTGAACATAAACAGTTGGGAAATATTTAAATTACACTAGTTCAGATTTCAGGAGGCTATAAGTTGGAAACTCCAAGGTATTTTGTAAAACTATTAAACATTAGAAATGTTGACAATTTAAAGAAGCACTCTGATTCAAAATTCCCAATATTTAAACAGGATATTGTTTTTTTATCAAACATATAATGTTTGCATTTTATAACTGAGATTTGTATATTTTCTATCCTGCAATATTCACACAAAGACAACTAAACATTTTTAATCATACAGTATCACAAGTCTTTGTAGAAACTTTGAGTATTCAACATAATAACAACAAATATTAATATATATTTGTGTTCATACATAACCATTAGTTTCTAACTCCTAAAAATATAAGTTCCAAGCAGTAAATAATTAAATAATCACATAAACACATCATTATTTTATTTTGAATTTTTATAATGTACAGATATTGAAACAAGCATCAAAATGGACATGACTTTATAATATATGAAAAATATTATTAATTGGTTTTAAACTCCATTATACAAAATATGAAAAGCATAAAAAGAATAAATAATAAAAAGTTGTTTCATTACATATTCAAGCAACTATAGTCATTTTTTAACTCTTATTTAAGCGTAAGCAACAGAATGCATGCATCTCATAGGAGTCATTTATAATGCCTTTGAAGTGGGTAACTTCAAAATATGTAATTTAGCATTTTAATAAAACTTTATATAGTAGCAACAGATGCTTCAGTCTCAGAATTTCTAAATATGTAACAATATTTAGGTACACTAAACATTTTCAATACATAAATTATTAGTAGCAGAATATAAGCCATTTCCCCTGAACAAACTTCTGGAGTACTTAATAATATTTTAAAATACTGACTAACTACATACAATAAGAATAGTGGCATTGCATATTTATTAAGAAAGTCATTATTTTTAAAAACATTTTACACAACTGAGAAATTAAATGTTTACTTAAAGGGACATACACAAACCTGAAAAATAGTATTGCTCATTTGAGATATCATGGGTAAAGTTTAGAGATGTTACTCTTCAGTTTCAAAAGTTCTTTTGGGGCCACTTTAACTGTCACATAGATAAGCATCAAGTAATAGAGAATATGGGATATTGAGAAAATTTTTAATTGTTTTGTCGCTACAGTTAGCATTTATTTGTAACTTTAATAGTAACTGTTTTCATGAAATCATAAATAACACACAAGGTTACAATAGACACACAATTAAAATGTTTAGAAATGTATATCTATTTTAACCTTGTGTGTTATTTATTATTTTAACATTATGCACAAGTGCTAAGAAAACAATACTTTTTTTTTATAAAAGAAAACATTTATAGGTGAAAAGATATTTTGCTTGATTTCCTTTAAATAATGACTATACAGTAAACTTCTTTCAATGTGCTTCTTTTACAATGAGTGTGTCCATATTTCAGTGCTGTTAATGTTCTTTTATTAGAATATCAGTTTTAGATTTATCTCAATAGAAACATTCATTTCTAACAGCTGATTACTTGTAAACAGTAAATCTATCACAGGTAAATAAGCAATGATTTACTTAAATCAAGAATAATGTATTTTAACTCATGTGTAAATAACAAATGCTATAATAACTGGTGAATACAACACCTCAAAAATGTGCTTAAGTACCAAACAGTAGTTATCAATACATCTGTTTGGAAGATGGAAGGCAGAAACAAACCACAAAGTTGCTTTTCATAAACAAATAGATCCTTTACAGGTACTTGATTGGTGCTATATGGGCACTGTAATCTTTAACAACCAAATAATGAGAGACAGCATACCAATGCTACTAAACAAACCATATGAGTTGACTCCATATGGTAGCAAGTCCTCCTGTTGTTCATAAAAATCTGAACCTTAACAAATACTTTGCTGGAAAATATGGGCACTCTAAACTTTAATAACCTCAAAATGAGTGATTCTTAGCTTACCAAAGATACTAAACAACATGTGAACTGACTCAGTGAGTAATCATTTGATTTATACATGGCACTGAGTACTGTTGTTATACAAATGAGTCCTACTTCATCACTTCCTGCCATCTCAAGGATTAGTGTATAGGGTATCCTGACCATAAAAAGTTAATTTTTTTTTATTTGAAGATTTCACTGTTTCTTTCTCTCCCTACTGGTAAAAGCTGTAAGTACACCTAAATTTTTCACAGCCTTCTATGTTACCTTTAAATTCAGTAAGACAGTTGTTATGAAAAATTAATTATGATTAAAACAAGCAATATATATTTTAAACAACAGATATGTTATAATGGTGTATTCTACATTATTACCAACTATTCTTAAATGAATTAATTTCCAAATAATTTTAGTGTTGCTTTTATCACTTAAACCCAAGGCTAAATTCAAAACAGGTTAAATTTTTACATTCAATTTAGCCATAAAAAACAAGCAAAGTCAAAATGAAAATTTACTTTCTTAATTTCCTTTTTGACCCTTTGTAAAGCTTTGGAAAATTTCAAGCATATAAAATTGTGAACTTAGTCTGAACACTATGTGATTCACTTTTGATTACTTTCAATTCTTGATTGAGTATACAAATCTGGGTTAAATAAGAATAAATTTGTTTTGGTTCTATCTTGGTTACAATATATTAAAATGATTTTTTTTTTTTGAATATTTAATCGTAAATTAATTTGTTTTGGTTGAACTGTGATTCTAAACCTGGATAAGTACTTTTAACCCTTAATATATTTTGTTTTGTTCAACCTTGACCTGTACTTATATTGATTCTTATATCTGAATCTTGTTTTTTCTTAACACATCTTCCAGAAAAAAAAAAACAATGAAAAAAAAACCACATAGTTTCTCATAAACAAATGACAAATACTGTTGCATGTAAGTAGATTACAGAGGTCATCTCAAAATAATTATATATGTAGCTTAAGTTATTCTACATACCAACAATTCTTTTCAGTTCTTCACATTCCCCTAGATCCCCTGGTAAATTGACAACACCTCCTATAAGATTCTTCCCTTGCTGACCTACTGGTAGAGTCGCTATGTTACTTTCCTCCAGGTCAAAAGCAGTGTTTACTATTCCTGACCTTGGAATTGTCTGTGGTGTACTTTCAAGTGCTTGAAGCTTTCTCGAACCACGCAGGGATGACCTGAGGAACTCCTCTTCCTGTGCTATTCTTTCTTCTTCTTCCTTTCTTTTTCGAATATCTTCCTATAATTACAGTCTTAAAAGTACACACTTGAACAAAAGCCATAGCTTATTTTTTAACATAAAATGTTAAAAAAAAGAGCAAGAGCCACACATATTTTATATGAAGTTACAATTCAGAGACTTAGGTATTTAAACACATCATATAATGCTTTTTTCTTATGTGGTTAAATATAAATAAGTCAAAACTTAAATTGTCATATTTCTCAGACCATCAAATCAACAAACTTTTCTTATCACATCAAAAAGTAGTCAATTTCATATTTACTCAGTAATTGTTTAAAGCAAACTAAAACTTTGGTGCAAAGCCAATTATATGAATAGTCACACAAACTTATCTGCACATGTGTTTCTCAAATACACTTCTGTAAATTTAGTTGCAGCAAGCTTTTTTTTCCTACATCTTTTGATTTGAAAGTTAACTAACATATAAACTTTTTAAAACTTCCCAAGAAAATATATATCAATTCCTTAGTGTAAGAATTAATAATACAACATTATATTTATATGTTTATTTTAATTTTAACACTGTTTATTTTATTTATGTATATATATATTCATTACTATTTTAATTAAGTTTACCAGCATTCACAAAAGTGGCAAACCAGCAAGCTAGTCTTCTTTTCCTTGGAATGGTCAAGTAACCAGTGTCAACAGGAGAAAACTACATTAGTAATTCTAAGAACCAAAGAGGAGCATATGTTATAATATGCCATACAGTAATCTACAAACTGATTAAATTTACCAGGGAAAAAACATACCATATGATTTAAAATAGTTTGAATACAGAACCTAAGTAGTTAATACAAAGTATAAGCTATCAAATCTAGAGTCAAGAGCAAAAAGAGAACAATTTTCATTAATTTTATAAACATTGCTGCAGTACGAAACTTAGTAAAGACTGCTTACCTGATATTTTCGAATCCTTTCAAGCCTTTCTTCTTCCACATTCTTTCCCATAGAAACTTCAGTAACACCATTCATATGTAACCTAGAAGTCTGAGGGGAAACTGTCCGCCCATTAACATGGGGTTTGTACACTACACTGCCACTTTTCATACTGCCAGTATCTAATTGTACCCCATATAATGGTGTGTGTACTTCATCCACATCTGATGAAATTCTTGAATCTTTGGAATATGGTTCCTGTTGTTTTTTTCTTCCTGGGTCAAAACTTGTTGTTCTTGTTGGTGGTTCTGGTGGTACACCTTTTTTAAACTTTGACAAGTCTGTGGGAATTACCACTGGTTTTGGTGGAGGATAGCGTGGTGGTGCTTTCCGAACACCTACAAAAGAATCTGGCACATCTACTGCCATTTCTCGATGAGGACCTTGTTCTACCTCCATCTTGTATTTTGATTCCTCTAATAGTGTTGCTTCTATGGTTGGTGACACTGTAGTAACAGTACAGTCTTTCTCCTTCTCCAATATTACTGTGTTTTCAGAAAAAGTTTTATCTGTACAGAGAGGCTTAGAATGATCTTTTCCCTGCTGAGAACAGAAAGTTACTACATCAGGTATATTGCTTTCTAAAGCATTTGTTTTACTTTCTAAAATTTCCTGTTTTAGTTCTAGCTCTTGATCATGACCTTCTGGCTCCTGGTCTTTCTCTTCAATGTCTTTCACTGATGATACTGGTTGACAATGACCATTGGCACTTGGATATTGATCATCACCAAAGCTTTCTCCTCTGCTGATAAAATCATCTGACAAATATTTACTGTTGTTTACTTTATTCTGCTTGATTCTCTCTAAAGTAGCACTCTGTAATTCAGGCACAGATGTAACATAAATTGGATTATTTTCAATCACACCATTTAGTTCAGGACTACTGTGAGGACATTCATTCAGTTCTTGAGACAATTTGGTCATGTCAACAGGCTTGATCTTTTTGAGGGCTGACAACCTTTCCAAACGTTCACGAGCCTGCTGCTCCACAGCAATGACAAAGGCATCTTGAACATTACTATTCTGAGCAAGATCTTGAGCTAAGATATTACAATAAGGTTTTAAGAACAATTAATTAAAAAAGGATTGAAAAAATGAATGCTGATATAAATGTTTTTTACTTTTAAAGTGACTAGTTTTTCTTTTTAACTAATATATATATGCATCAGCAAAACCTTCTCTCAGGTTTGTTTTAATAACAGTATTCAAATTTTCATCAATCCCTCAAATGCTAATATTTATTCTTCAGTGCTGGGTTATTACAATGAACAAATTTAATAGTTCCGGGATTCATGCTACTAGTATTTAATTATATTAAAAATTCTTATTGTGTTTTTATACTACATTTCATATTATTTCCAAAACTGAAGAAACTGTACACATCATACAAAACATTAACTCAAAAGCATAGAAATGTTATATTTTATGATCTTACTTTTTATATCACTTTATAAAAATTGTGATTAAAAATTTCTTTTACAATGTAAATATAATTTCAAAATCAAGAAATGATAAACTCATTTTAAAACAGTATTTGCACATCCTGGACATAAGACGAAGTAGTGCAATTACGAATCTATATGTATATTTTTAACTTCTAATAAAGAAATAGTTGAAAGGATAGAGGTTGGGGAACATATGGATGCAAGTGATCATTGCTCATTTAGATTTGATGCTTTGCTGCATATAGAGACAAGGAATAATGAGATATCCAAAATTTCAAAAAAGCAAATTTTGAAGAGATGAGTCATGAATTATGTACTGTGAACTGTTCAACTGAATTAGTTGGAAATACTGATCATTGATAAATGTGGAAAAATTTTGAAAGTAAATTCTTAAATATTCAAGATAGGCATGTTCCTTATAGACAAAAAATGGTGGCTGGAAGTAAAACACCAGGTTATCTCATAAAGGGTAAAATAAAAAAAGCATTATAAATATAAGAAATTTAAATTCACTGCAATGGTGAGAAATTTGGAGGACTATAGAAGATAAAGAAAATTGATCATACAGGAAATTAGGAAATAAAGAATACTATATGAAAAAAGTTGGTTGAATATATAAAACAAAATAGTAAAGATTTCTTCAAATACTATAAGGGTAAGCAAAATGTTAGAATGGGAGTTGGGCCTTTGAGGAATAATACCAGAAGACTAATATCTGATGATTATGGGATGGCTGAGTTATTAAAGTTAACGTTTTTCTAAACTGAAAATGTATTTCCAATAGATAATTACCTTCTCTTGCAAATAGCTTTTGTTGAATACCCTCTAGATGTGCAAAATTGTATCACTAGCCTTGATACTCCCATCTGCCCTCACATGTACTCACATGAGACATCTGCATACTATCATGCAAATGATCATGCAGCAGCCCTCCATCAATATGACTGTGACACAACTCTTATCATCACTAGCACCCTCTCTTCTCTGCAGCCATTAATTACTCCAAGATTGAGCAGTAAATACAGAACCTGAACCTGAAGTGAGGAGGTTGGGTGGAAAATGTGAGAAGAGGTAAGTATCTATCAGAAATACATTTTCAGCTTAGGAAAATGTTAACTTCCAATACAATATCTTGCCTCTCTCGCAAATAGCTAAAATTCCCCATTGAGTTGGCAGAGGGCCTGGTGAAAAGATGATCCCTGTGTAGAAAGTACCCAAAGGAAGACCATGGGGGTGCACGAATAAATGGAAAGCAACACCCCCATGAGAGACTGCACCATCTATGAGCCAGGTATACACATTCCCTACATAAAAATGTCACAATAGGATCAGAAACAAAGAAGGGATCAGCCCCACATTATCATTTGTTTGTATATTTGAGAGAAATGTCACAATGGATTACCTGTTGTGTTCACTGTGTAAAATCAAACTCTGGATTTGAGTATTTTAAGTCTGTAAACCTAACTCAGTCCCACTAGATGATTTTAAAAAGGACATAGGACTGGTGCTGTCAAACTCTAGATAGTGACCCATTTCCTCTGAACAGAATGCCAGTCCATCACAGCTCAACTCTTAACTAAGAGCTGGTACCCAACATACAGCTGAGTAGACTAAGAATAAGTGAAGTAAAGTGTCTTACTCAAGAACACAGCAGTATAACGGACCAGCCTTGAATTCATGACAATCAGACTACAATTCAACAGCATGAATCTACTGAGCCACATTGCCCATTGTAAGCATGGAAAAGGAAACCGAAGTAGTGAGGTTCAATTACCAAAAAGGGACAAGCAACTCCAAACACTGCGAATCTAAGTAGGGAAAGTCAGAACAATGACATACCACAGCATGTTTGTCTAAAATATGTGGAATTCGAGGCATACTGACACCCAAACTCAACTGGTTCCCAAAACGACTCACATAAACCCCCAATATCCAGAGAGGGAAGAAACACTAAATACTGACCCAAGGGCTCGTCAATGAAAAAGGCAGGAGTAGAATAATAGGAAATGGGAGATAAGGATAAAACATAACATACGTGATTGATTAAATCTAGAAATGGGGAAGGAGGCCTGTGAGGCATAGGCAGGAGGGGAAAAGAGGCTGTCCAAATCCTCATTGTCATGTTCAGACAAGCCCTCGCCTGGTATGTGAAGACAATCATCAGGTGACTCAGAAAACTGCATAAAAGTAGCTAACTCTCTACAAACCAGAGTCTTTACTTTCTGAGCAAATAGAACTTGCTCAGTTGCCACTGAAGTGGCCAGCAACCCAGCTGTAGTAGAAACAATACTTGTGGGAGATGCCATGTGGAATTGTGAGTGCATTACCAGGGGAGTTAACTAGGAAAAATTGTTCTCCAACTTTTTTCTCAAACTGCAAAAAAGTCAAAAATTTACAGTAAAAAAAATATGTTCTGCCTAATAATCAGCAGTGAACTTGATCAACTGAGAACATTTTCAGTCAGAAGACACGAGCAAAAACAAGTCTTACCAGTTAGACTGCCAATTGAGAAGTGATTAAAGGCTGCACAAAAGAGAGAGCACTACGATGAATAGAATTGTGTGACACTCTTATTGGTGGAGGGTTATTACGTAGATTCAGAAAAATTATATATCCTAGATAATAAGAGGAGAGAAATGTTTGACCTCCTTCGAATCGTTGGAAGAAGCAGTACAAGTAAAATATAAATAAATAAAAACAAACAACATTACTATTATCTAAGTAACATTAATGATGCACCACCATTTAGGTTTTAAAATTTTTTTTGATTCAGGTTTTAACTTTCTACATGAATTGTTTAACAGGTTTCTTCCATTGTAAAATTAGTTGCACATTTTATCACATAAGACCATGACAATATACTATGTAAATATCACACATCACAAGCTGTACTATGTCACTGTACAGATACACATACAGTAAAATATTGTATTGTACGAACATACCCTGCTCTCTTTCTTTTAGCTTAAAAAATTGAACAGGTTTACTTTATATAAATTTTCAAACATTTTTACATACACATATGCATTCAGAATACATACTGTATTCCTCATGCAGTTCAATCGACTATGGTAGGTCTTGACATTTTCTTATGGGTTACACAATGTAATAGGCTATTACCTACTGGTGTTACTGAACTTTCCCATGGAGGTGTCATTAGAGAATCCTTTAGCCTTTACTCTAGTGTTTTCAAGTAGCATTTATCTCATGCACAACTTTAGTAATACCTGGAAGCTATGTCTTCCTTGTTTTTCTCATGAGATGGAATGTACACAATGGGAGTATATGATAGTTATTTCTCTCAATCTAAAGCAGTTGACCATATTCCCGAGATGTTTGCATCACAAAATGCTCATACACTGCCAAAGCCTACTCAGCTGCAAACATTCTGGTAGTTTGGTACAGCTATAATAGATACCAGTGGATGTGACGAGCTTCCCATTGCCTCTCTTGATAGTTGAGTTATTGTTTCCGCTGCCAATACCTCTCCAAAGATGGTACTTTGAATAGAAGGACAAAAATACCTCCTTAAGTTCTAGCTGTTAAACCACTATAAATGGAATTATCCATAGCATAAATGAAATGTGCAGTTTCCTCAACCATTCATTTAGCAGATGCAGAAGGGTCAAAAGGTAGCTTCCACTGCTCTGACTTCAGAAAACCAACAGTGAGCTTGTGTCCAAAGGTGTGGTGGTCAGTCCAGTTCATGAAGAACTAGGTGGTGATTGCATCCATTAAAGTAGAGACTCAGATCAAGTTTCTCAATGAAGGAGCTGCCAAAGCACTGGTCTACTTTGGGTGAAGTCAACACACTGGCCAATTGATGCAGATTTATTCATGTGAGTAGAGAGGCAAGTCTCAGACTCCATCTTTTATCTGTTACCTACAGGTTAATGGTAGTTGTATCTGATCTTGGTTTAAATACTCTGATTCTGTGGATGAAGTTTTGCTTGTGTAAAATACATCAACAGAAAACAGAGGACTGTATATGCACATATTAAGGAGGAAATCACAATATTCCCAACTGCACAAGTTGTGTTTCATGTGTACTACAGACTTAGTCTGGTGCATTATGGCAATCTGCTGCAATGATTGAATCAGTGCATAAAACATGCTGTTGTTATTCAGAAAGCAGGCTGCACTTCCTCAAACAATAATTTTTCACAAGATGATGCTCAACTGGAATTATGAACCATCAGCTATTTAGCTTCCACTTGGAATAATAATTGGCATAGTGAGTTACGTGAAACTAACTATACAGCTAAGATTGCTTCTGTCACATCACATTTGAGAGCTAATGTACAAAAGACAGAAAGCTGGAGATCAGTGTTTGATCATCTTCCAAACAATTTGTTTTTAACATAACAACAAGAACACAGGGAATTGCTACCTGAATATGGAAATTTCTTTGTAGGGACCAAATAGCTATTTGGGTTAACTTGCACCACATAGATAGAGGGATGTGTATCTATAAAACAACTGCCAAGTAATCTTTCCTGGAACACTTAAGGTATAGCTAGCTTTAAGATATAACGAATGTTGATGAACTGAATCATATTGCCTTTAGAGTGATTGGTTATCTCCAGTTGTAAATGTCAAAAATAAGGAGGGTACACCAAATTCCAGTGTTGATATTATATGAATTAATGCAATGGTCCTAGTTGATGCATTCTGCTCCTGCAAAAAAACAAATGCTTTGGAAGATACTTTATGGCTTAGCATATCAAATCATATTCTGGATACTGGCAAGCTGAATGATGAAAGTAGGCTAAAACTGCTTTTCACAATTTGTACAATCTGTATAAATGCTGTGTCATACAATTTGGCCTGTACAATGCACCTGCCACTTTTGAGCAACTGATGAAGCTTACATACAATGGGAGAGATTCCTGGATGATGCCTTGGTGTTTGGTTGTATGTTTCAGTCTGCTGCTGAAACACCAAAGCATACTTCTTCAGAAGATAAGAAAAACAGGCATTAATTGTAGGATGAAGTTTTGATAGACTCTGCAAAAACTGCAATGGTCAGAGCTTAGACTCAACCCATAATTAAGAAAGATACACAGTTTCCTGGGTTTTGTGCCATATCATCAGAGATTTATAATCAATTTTTAAATTCCAGTACCATCATCTACTGACTAGATTCAAACTGCACTTTAGGTGGACAAAAGATTATGATCATAGATGTCAGTCACTTAAGTGTATTTTGGTAGAAGCTCTAATGTTAGCATTAATGATGGATGTTTATGCCAGTGATAATGGAATTGTAGTAGCATTGTTAAAGATGCAGGACAGAGTAGAATACATTATTATGCATCATGAACCATAGTGGTTCATAATAGGGATTACCCATTTGTTCTTTTATGATTATTATTATTGTTCCACCAGCCTACAGCAAAAATGAGTGCAAGTATTACAATAAACCTGGGCAATATTACTAAACTGATCATTGTGCATTGTGTAGGGTACATTTTAAGTTATTTCTATATTTTTCATAATCTAAAAAAAATCATAATCCTAGTGTAAATGATGTTATCATTACCCCTTGAAGTTAGTTTTCTTACAAATATCTGGTGTTCCTTTAAGAATCTTAAGTACACAGTGAAACAGGAATTATAGATAAACTGTTACATGCAGATACTCAATAGTTTGTACACTAAACAATCAGTGTCTTTAGGAAACCAACTACTATATTAGGTATGAACTGAAGAAGTAAAATAAAAAGATTATAAACAGATTAAATTTTATTACACACATTCATAGAATAATTACTTTAAAAAACACAAAGGTTTGTTTACAGTGATGTTTTAGATGTATGTTGTATTTGAAAAGGCTGTTTTTCTACTGCATTACTGGAGATTGTGTCTTAGTCTAAGCATATATATATGCCCATTGCTATGTATTATATATAGAGAACTTAGTTACACAGAAACTATAAATGCTCACCATATTCTTAAACAAATCTCCATTACAATCTCCAGCTGCATCTTAAAGTTTTACATCTAGAACTAATGTGATCAAACAGTCAATAGCTATAATAAATCATCATGACCATATTGGCTAGTCTCCCACAACACGTATCTTTAAGCCTTAGTTGAAGAGATAGCATTAAGCTCAGTTTTGAGTATCGGTCCTGCAATCACAGTGATTGACGATCCTAGGTGTCAAATTATAGAGCACACTGCCTAACTATGAATTTTATAGATACTACAGATAGTGTAGCCATCGTTGAAACTGACTCTATGGAGTGGCAAAAATTGAGCAGGCAGGAGGTGCCAAAAATTATGGTGATTGTATGAGAAAGTGAGGCAGATATTTTGTAGCTATATATTTGATTTAGAAAATAATTAGTTTCTGATAAAGTATGCAGCAGAGATGGCCCACCAGAATTTAGGGTCATCACGGTGGAAGAGGGTGAAAGAAGTGTCAAGACCAAAACTCCATCAGAAATGATTGGGGAATATTAATGTAATCAACTCATAGTTGTTAATTAACACGTTCTTGACTTCGTAGAATGTGCAGAATGTTACTCGAAGAGGAAATCTGGTGAGCTGCACCAAAACTGTGACGAACCTTACTATGGCCAGCAAAGAGGAGTAAAAGGATGGGGAAATATAACAGCTATAAAAAATATTTCAAATGCTTATTTGTATACATATGCTATTATGACATTTTTTAATATTTGCATTGAGTATATATGCATGCATCTATACAATTTGAAAAATTCATATGGCAATCTATATATACAGCTTATTACTTAAAAAAAATCTATAAAGCCTGCATGTACATATAGATATAAATACTAGCCAGTATGCACTGCATGTGGATTGATGTATAAAACTCATACCTTACAAATTCCAATCCATGTACCATTCAAAAATATTTCATTAGTCCTTCCAATCCAGAGTTTACAAACTCCTTATAACAGGAGACAGATATACCAGCTATACGTATTCTACAAGCATATACATAACATGTGGTATGTTGATCACCATGTATCATAGTGATCATACATACAATAGCACTATGAAAGATAACATTGTGGCTATGATATCAGGAGCAATAGCTATCTAATTTGCATGAAGCCAATCCAAAGGTTGTTACTGTTTACTGACAGAGTATCATAGACCAACTACATAGTTCATTAAACTAAACTGTTTCAAATAGGACAGTATTGCTATTATACATATTTATGTCTATGATGGACATAAAAAATGAAGAAACAAAATTATTAAAAATTGTTAATTTAAAAATAGGAATAGCGATCATAATAAAAATACAGGGATTTGTAGATTGAGTAAATAATATCTACAGTATCTCCAGCCTTGTATGCTTACCTTGTTTACTATCCCTATCCCCTCTGTAAAAGATACCTTACTTCACCCTCTGGATAGTACTGCACAGAAGCTGGGTGCAGCACCAGCCTCTGTGACCCACCAAATGGAGGAGGAGTGTAATTGCAAAATGTGCACAACATGGATAGAACCACATAGTAGTTGGGTGCAACATCAATCACCAAGACCCACCACAAAGAGGTGGAGTACATGATATGATGATCTAACATCATCTACACCAGCAGATCACCACTGCCCTACTTTCCACTGAAATGAGAGGATCGCATTCAGGAGGACTCCTCCATGGTCTACCACCCTAGCAGCTCAGAACTGGAAAGTGCTAAGGACTCTCATACTCCACTAGAAGAACAAGGAGACCAACAGCAAAAGGTTGGAAGACAATGATAAAGAACCGGTGACCAAGGTTGATGGAGTGACGTCTTGGGGGAGTAGTTTGGAGCTGAAAGAGACAAGGAAACCAAGGTTGTGCCAGCCAGTAATGAACAGTCAGAAGGATCTGGCGTGGAGTGAAATGGATGACTAAAATCACCCTGGGAAAAGAGTCTGATGGAAGGGCAGACATAAAGATACTGGTTGGTCCAACTCTGACTGAAAGCATCCACTGCCAGTGCCTGAGGATGAGAAACTGGAGACCAAAAAAGTGGTAACTTGATGTTGAGGGAAGTGGCAAAACATCCAGCTGATTGCAGAGTCCGTGGAAAGCCTGAGGGTTGAGGGAACACTCCATGGGATAAAACCAATCAGGTCAGGAAAAACGATCGGCCATGAGGTTGAAAGCATCCAGAATATGACATACAATTAGACATATCTGTAGCATGTGGGTCCAATAATGTAGTTCTAATGTTCGACCACAAAAGGAACAGGAATGGGTTCCACCTTGGTGATTGATATACATGACAGCCATGGAATTGTCGGAGAGAATCATGAGGAGTTGGTTTCATACAATAAGAAGAAAATGATCCAAACACATCATACTGCCAGAAGCTCCAAGATTTGATTGAATGACATTTTGCTCTGAGAACATTGACGAGAAGCCACACACTGACTGATCCATGATCCCAACCATGGAGAGAGGCATCAGTGGACAGATGTAAATCCAGAAAGGGTGGAGGAAGTGGTACCCCCATCGCCATATTGTCCATTTTGAGCCAACAATGAAGATCATCTGTGAGGGAAGGAGGAAAGGTAATTGGGGAGTCCAAAGGACCCCAAGCAAGATTCCATTGGTCACACAATGTCCACTGGAGAGAATGCATATGTGCCCTGACCTAGGGGAAGAATTGCTTTCTTCTTAGAAGTTCCAGTCCCCAAAAGCAATAGAACCTCGCATGCAGAAAGAGAGGGTACAGAAAGGGCATGGAGAACTGACAGCTCCATTGAATGGAGATTAAGTGTAGAAGATTGGGCCTGACTGAGGTAAGTGTTGAAAAACACCTAAGAGGACAAAATATCGGGTAGGCATTAGGAAAAACTTCTCCAGCTTGAGAATCCAACTAACCCGAGCTGCTTCTGTCAATAGCAAACGAGTGTGTTGAGAAGACTACAGTTCAGAATGAGCTAACAGGAGCCAATCTTCCAAGTAGTGGTAGAGGTGCAACCCTCAAGCATGCATAAGTCAGACGAATGATTTGATTACCCAACAAAAGACATACGATGCTGAAGAAAGCCCAAAAGGTAAAGTGCAAAACTGATGCACAACTCCATAGTGGACAAACCAAAGGTAGTGACGGGACCGATGAGAAACAAGAATATGGAGATAAGCATTTGAGGTGTCTGCCTTGGTCATCCACAGACCTGGAGAAAAAGCCCACTAAAGTTTGAGAAATAATTCCATGGTAAAGCAAGGAAGATCCAGAAACTGGTTGAGGCAGGACAGATTGATCACAGGATGCCAGTCCCCAGTTTTCTTGGGGATGACAAAAGGCCTAGAGTAAAAGCCTGGGGAAGGCTGGCTGACAGGGTAGATAATGAGATAAAAGAGTCTGTACAGACCTGGAGAGACACTGACTGGTAGTGGGATCCTGAGGTAATAGGAAGGATATAGGTACAGGAGACAATGGAGGAAGGGAAAGGAAAAGGCCATCTGACAAAATATGGATCGCCTACAGATTGGGAGTGAATTTTCACCACAGGTGAACGAAATTGGCCAAATCCCCACTGAACGAGAAACCACCTGATAGTCACTGGAACTGCTGGCTATGATGAATCCGACATTTAGACACATACTGAAACGTCGAAACTCTAGTGGCAGGAACTGGAAGAGGACGGGAGGAAGCATGATGGAAAACAGGTATGGGAATGGAGTGAGACAAATGAGCAACCAAAGAAAAAAGGGTTGAGTGTTGTCTAACAGATTTCACAGGACTTTAAAGACCCAGGAATACCTCCAAAAACAGACTGATGGAAAAAGGAGTCATCCACAGGTCCCTAATATATGAGGAAGGGAGACGAACCTGGAGCAAGACAGTGTCCCTCTCTAGTAGATCCCAACAGCACAGAAACCAAATGTCAAGGGATAGAGCCGAAGAGGACAATCTCGCCAATGTAGAGGGAATGGGTATCCCCCCAAAAAAACCCTTATGGTATTGGTGGAGTGACTCTGAAAGTAGGTGTATGGAAGACAAGTACTGTAGGAAAGCAGCAAGTGTAAGATGAAGTCGGGGAAAACTGGGTTTGAGACAAACGAATAAGATCCTCAGGTTCAGCCCCCACATTAGCAAAAGTGTCTCCAGCTGCTGGGAGTCGAGAAAAAGAGGATTGATCTGATCATAAGCCAAAGCATAATGATCAGAAGCCCGTGGAGGACGAGGCATGCTAGCTCCAGCCCTCAACTGAGAAACAAAATGTTCAGAATGTATCCTGATGGTAGGTGAAGGAGGGAAAACAAGGTACTCTATCTAATGATGGTATGTCACGTAACAAGGAAAGAACGGAATTGTAAGAAATTGGGGAAAGAGATAAAGCAAAACAAAAAGGCTGAGGGATGCTTGGGAAGGTATAACATAATGAAGTGGAGGGAAAAGGCTGTCAAAGTCCTCCTGGTCATGAACAGGTGTAGACAATATAGGAGGAACCCGAACATTGTCGGGTGAAGAAGGTCGACTCATATAAAGATCAATTTCTGATGAATGATGGCCGAAACATCCTCAGCCGGGACCCTCCGACCTGAAGCTTGTGTAACAACATTCAAAGTAGTGGTAAAGGGATCTGAAGTCGTAACACGAACTTTTGAATTCATAATCGACTGTGAAAATTTTGAAAAGATGAAAAAAATTAACTAACAAAGGTAAGTTATTGTGACAAAAACTACAGAGAACCAACTGTAGCAAAATAATGATAAACAGCATAGCACTAATTCGTAAAAAATAAGAACTCAACGCGTGAAAAGAACACAACTGAAAACATCTGCTTAATGAAAAGTGATAGTTTGGTAGAATCGAATAGAGGGAGTCATATGTGTCGCATGAAGGTTTACATGCGAATATGCTGTGAACTACGTTAATCGTGAGGTAAGTGGGAATTCAAGGCTTGTAGCATGCGAAAATATTCTTTGTATATAGAGGGCAGCATTAAACGAGAATAGATGCATGTGAAAGGAGATAAGATACTGTATCGGAATAACATTTTTTTTTTATAATCTTGTGCCAATCATACATTGTTCGTTCTTGAATTCAGGTAGTGCATATCATAAAGAAAATCTGCTTGGAGTTGGAGTACTTATAAAACATTACTGAAACAACTTCTGTGGTAGGATGTACACCATTGTGTGGACTGTGTCACTGAAATAGTTTATGACCTTTAAAATCTATAAGAGTTGATAGCAATATTGCAAGAGAGCAATTTTTATTGTACATCATCAAATCTCCCCATAATATGAAAACACTAAAAGTGAGTAATTGTTTCTTTATTAAATGTCCTGATCAACGATACTGTGTGGGAGTGAATATTTTTAAAGCAGCAGTGACATTCACGTTATGGTAAGTGATGATTCCACTGGTGGATGGACTCTACAGATAATGATTCAGGAACCCTGGGAAGAGCAACTGAAAGTTGTGGATATAGCTTTGGCACTACTTGCCCTGTAGCAAGGTTAAAGGTGCAGTTACAGATCAAGAAACAAATCACAAACGTATGTAACTTGTAGCATTTGTGCATGAAGATGAGCTGTACCTTCATTATAAACCACCAAGATGTGGTTTCTCAATCTAAAGATCTATCTTGTTACAGACCAGTTAAGCAGGAAATATTCCAGACTTTTCATAATACAAGGAGTGGATACCACCAAATTGTTACTCACATTTGTGCCACTATCCTAAAGCAGTTTTTATGGTGATCACATTTATGTTGAGACTTTGAGAAATTATGCAAACAGTGCTGTGTGTGTGTGCGCATGCTGTCTGGTTGCACACTTCATTCTGCTGCTAAAATTTGGGTAAAGTTCTTCAGTAGATAAAAGAAACACACATAACATTAATAGGAAGGGATGAAGCATACCTAATTGCATGTTAACAATGAAACAAATACTCTTAGTACAACCAAAAGTAATAAACTGCCAACAGTCCTGATTTTCAGTACAATGTCAATGGGAAAAGTACCACACCATTCTACATCACACTGACCATGACCAAGCCAATGCCATATCGTAAAATCACACTCTAGCCAAGATAAATCCTTCATATTTTCATTTATGCTGAGACATTTAAATCAATTTCAGAAAGTTGTGGCTGCTTGTTCACACCTAACAGTCCCATATATTTTGAAGTGGTACTTAGATTGAATAACTCAAATAATAGTATGTCTATATTATATAATAAGGTGCAAAATAACTATTGAAAATAACTTACATATGTATAATTGTGAGGTACACAAACTTCAAGTAATGAATATAGTATCCAGCTTGATGAAATTTGGTTGAATTGATGACAACTACCTTTTATAGAAACACAAGCATAGAGGACGGAGTTTCGACACTCTTCCACCTTTCGTCTTCAGAAAGGCAGAAGACTTTCAAAACGTGGTCCTCTATACTTATGTTTCTACAACAGGCAGTTGCCATCCATTCAACCAAATTTCATCACAAATACTCTGCCTAAACACTCTATCAAAGAGTATCCAGCTTATTTTTTAAAATTTGCATGATTATTTATTTCAACATAACTTGTTCATCATCAAATGCTCAGCCTAACACATGCACTTTTTTGTGTATGTAAGTATGCATGTACAGAAATATAATTAACATGTGCGATGAAGAACCTCTTCATATGAAAATCCTGGTGAAGCCCATATCTGCATTCTGGAATACTGTTGCGTCATCGAAATCACGTGACTGGTGTGGCGCCACCAATTTTCTAGAACTATCCTGTACCTTGGCGAATGCTCTAGTATTTACTAGATATAGGGTAGTCTGGTATATAAAAGAGGGTGACAACGTGACGGGAAGGTAATGTAATGTGTGTGTAGATAGTGAGTAATTGAACTGCAGTCGAGAGTATTATTGAAGTTCGTTGATATAGCGTTTGTTTTACGCGATTGTTGAAAATAAGTGTATCGTAAAGTTGTATTCGGAAAGAATAAACCAGTTTTATTAAGTAAGGACTTGTGTCGCTAAAGTTTCGTCGGAACGAAGCTACGGAAAGTTAATTAACAAACGGAGACGTAACAATACTATTGTCTGGTAACTTGCATTATGTACGATATTTCTTCACAAAGCAAATTTCTTTCTTTTTTTTCTAAATCTGTAATACATAGGAATAAAAATATAATAGTAGCTCGGGGGTACAGACATTGTCACAATGTCACTGTGTCTTAATCATGTACTGATCAAGTGCTAACACACGGTGAGTAACTAAAAACTTTGTTCAAGAATTTTCACTAACGTTTTTTTAGGAGCTTGGTATTGTTATGCATCATTTTACAAAAGTTAAGCCTTATATTATTACAAATGGCAATTCAGTAAATGTAAATCTGCTTATTTTCCCATATAATTTCAGTAAGTGATCTTTTAATACTAAATTTCCTTAAAATAGTCTCCTAGAAATTCACTGTGAAAGTCTTGTGATCATTATATTATTAAGAACTTGTGTACAAAAGTAAAGAAGAATGTAATATGTCTATCACACTATATCCAGTGGTAGGATTCAGCCGGTTCGTGCGAACCTGTTCTTAGAATCTAATGACCTCCACGAACCGGTTGTTAACAATCGTAT
>NW_013666141.1:321722-342365 GCF_000517525.1 Limulus polyphemus
GAATATTTGAATCCCACCACTGACTATATCTGCTATATCCAGTGCCAATGAAGCATTTTTGCCCAATCCCAGGGCTCATCAGGCTGGCTGGGTTACAACAAACACAGCAGTGGTTGAGATGCTATTTTTATCATCATCAGCTTTACAACTGTTTCAGTGTGAAATAGATTAAGCTGGTGATTTAGTTTAAGTCTTTACACACCAGAATTAGGTTTATTATGTAATAATATGTCAATCACATTATACTTTCTATATTCAGTGCAGATGAAATATCCCTTTGCTAGAAATCTTTATCCTAACAAGAGTTAGTAGTACACTTGTAAACTAAAAATGAACAGAGGTTGCTTTTTACGTTGTTCTACATTATGTCCAATTTCTATTAATTCAACTCAGTCAGGTAATAAATTCACTTTTATCACAATCCGTAAGGTTATTATTGGATCTGAGAATACTATATATTATTGTAATAATCTAGGTTTCAAAATTTCCATCAAAAAGTTTTATTGAAATTTAAGAAGAATTGCAAAAATTACCAAGTTAAACTGAATCTGCATTTCTAAGGTTGCATCTCTATTGTCAATAACAATATAAGGTTCAAGAAGCCAATTTACATTCTCACTCAACATTATGAGATGTTTGTTTTCTACAATAACCCTAACAGAGACCCTCAAAGCATCTGCGGGAAATTCGTATCTTTATTGCAACAGTACTTCTTTAAAATTGGGATTTCTAGAATGATAAAAAAGAATTATGATCGCAGACTCCGAAATCTGTCTTAGGTCTAAAATTAGTTAATTAAGTCTTTATAAAGTAAGGCCTATATTCGATAGAGAAAAAATATCTCTGTAACTTGTGTACGTTTTTTATTTCAGTTTAGTTAGCTAAACTTTACCGTACTTAATACTATCAATAAATAAACTTGAGATGCTATTCTACGACCTAACGTCAGACTTTTTAGCAAATTTGATAAATTTTTATTATATTGTTATACAAATGTCTACTACAGTATATTTACATCCGACTTTTGTTTACATTCGTATAAACAAAGTGCGCGCGCATTTTAGGACAGACAAAAACTGAGTATTATTTTAATATACGTTCGAAAATTTACTAAAATATGAGGTCTTCTATCAAACTCTTAAAAAAATTATAACTCAAAATATTACCACAATGATTAAACGATGTCATAGAAATTAACAGTAAAACAAATTCATAACATCAACAGTTATTTTATGAATACGTGTACAGCAGTGGATCTTTTTTATAATACACTCCCATCGTCAAGCCCCCTCCCCCTCCCCGTGGCACAGCGGCATGTTTGTGGACTTGCAGCTTTAGAAACCGGGTTTCGATACCCGTGACGGGCAGAGCACAGATAGCTCATTGTGTAGCTTTGTGCTTAACTTCAAACAAAACAAACCTATCGTCAATTAGCTTAAAAATAAGATGTTAGGAAAAACATGGGTGTTTCCGGTCAACATGTGATATTAGATTTCGGGAAAAAGAGCAATGCAACGTTCATACATACTAGTTTAATATAACCGTTCAAACAAAAAAAAAACAATTTCTATGCCTAAACAATAATGAATCCCAGTAACGTTAAAAACAACAAAATCTATATAGGGTTTTGGTGAATTAAACGTTTCGAAAGGTGGAAGAAATTATGACTTCCTGTCAGATAAAATTGTTTATGAGCCTTAACATATGCAGTTATTGTATTAAGCGGTTCATAGAAAACTCGAAAAGATTTAAAGACACCAGTTACCTATGATCAAAGCCAGCTATATAGATCAGAACTAACGATAACTTTAGAAATATTGTACCTATCACCATTGTTAGATTCTGAGTTAATATTTTAACTAATCTAAATGAACTAGACAGGCCTTGTTTTTTGTTTGTTTGTTTTTTATACTCATAAAACAAAACAGCTGGATAAACAGTACTTTAGTCTTTTTGATGCTGGGGAGGGTCTGTTATTAATGCATTGTAAAGTTTTCATTAATGGGTGAGAATAAAAATATATTATTACCAGTACAAAAATGTTTTTATTAGAAAAATTAAATCATATAGACCCCACTAATAGTTATGGGTAAGAGGGCATTTGTCATATCTGTGCACAGCATTTAATCTTAACCTCAGTTCATTTCTGTTACCAGTCTAGCTTTGTGCTGAATATGTACGTACTTGTGTTTTACAGCTAGCTAAAACGTACTATTTTAAAACGTTTAGAGAAAAATCTTACAGACTAACTCGCGAACAATCTAGCTCAATACTTCCCAAACTGTGTGCTGCGGAATTTTTGCAATTATTAACTAATTTTTATTTAGTGATGTAAATTTATTATCAAGTTAATATTTTTTTTTAATTTCAAATTTGATTTATTTTTTCTTTAATACACAGGATAATAAAGTCTTAGTCAGGAGAGTGCCACTAGACATGCCATACGAACTTATTTACATGCGCCACAAAAAGTTTGGAATATTAAAAGTGTGTCGCAAGCTGAAAAGGTTATGGAAAGCACTGATCTAGCTACACGAAAATCTGTAAGCTTATCACGAAGTCATGCGTACTTGTACCAACAACAGTACCGAGTTTGTTTCTTTAAAGACGTCAATAATATTGCCTATTAGCCAAGCTACATTCAAGTTACTTGAATTTAACATACATTAATATCAATTTGATGACGAGGAACTCACTTTTTAGAAAATAAAAGTTTGGACATGGTTTGACTGGGTAATGAGGAAAACTTTATTATAAATGTGTGACGTTTCGACAAGATCATGTCATCCTCAGGAACTAGTATTCATGTGTCTCCGTAAACTACTTGCACCTGAGGATGACATAATCTTGTCGAAACGTCGCACATTTATAATAGTTTTCTTCATTACCCAGTCAAGCCGTCTTTTAACTTTTACACATTGATATATTATTACGAGATAATAATTATCTATGTGTTTCATTAATACTACGAATTATGGTTATTTAAATACATTTGTCAAAAACTATCACTGTGCTCTTTGAAATATAATTATTATACTTTTATATGGTATCCATTACGTTTTAACAAATGATAAATCTATCAACTTTAGACAGTTTTCGGATTTTCTTTACTTGACTAATATATAATGAATTATAAGTAAGGGGGCCAAGTTTGTTCTTCTATAAAATTTGTTTCTTTGACATCCTCCATTGTGTAGCTTTGCATGGAAACTTAACTTTTTTCTTTTACTTTATATAGCCAATGCATATCCAGAAGTTTAAAATAAATCATGCATTCAAATATTTTCATAAAGTTTTTACTTTAACTTAAAGATATCAGTTCAAACATAATCCGCCTCTTAATAGATACAACGACTAACATTTACACCTCAGAAACCTCTTGGCAAATGAGCATTCACGTCGTCAGTACTGCTATAAGGAAGGTAAAACGAAGTACTCTGAAAGACATAACTTTTATTAACAGTAACGCTGTAAAATGTGATAAAATATAGTCATAAAATAAATCACCAGCTCATTCAAGCACGAGCAAACATGACAGTTTAAAGACCTCTGCAGAATTAAACTGATATCTATAACTAAATTTCTTCAATTGCGTTTTCTCCTCTTTCTTGATACAATTCGTAAATTGTTTCAAAACTGATGCTTTACATCAGAGAGTCGTGCACATAACTTCTGCAGCGAGCTAAAATGTTCATTTAGAGTATTTTATGATTATTTAACTAAGAATAATCACAAACTACTGAAATAGCGGTTACTTTCTATATTGGTCATGTGCGATGGGCACTGGAATCATGGAACAAAAATGAAAGAAGCTCTGATAGTCAAACTAAGGGTAAAATGGTCATTGTGCACCCCCCCCAAAAAAAAGCCAAGAAGAAATATAATGTTGGAAGCTATTTTTTTAATGTTTCAATTTAGATGTTAGCTACGACGCGTATAACGTTTTTCTTAGATTACTTAGCACATTCTAGATGACGCGTTGAAAATCTAGTAACTTCAATGAATATCTAGAAGCAAGACCTTCGTTCATTATAAATATTAGTTTGTAGAGTGAAGGGGAAGTAAATGTAAAAGTGAAGTATTGAGCGTTTGATTGTTGAGTAGGTGTTGATCAAGTGTTAGTCTTTCAGTTATTTAGTTTTAGTGAAGTATGTGGATCAATATTAGTTATCGCTTTTAATCAGTTGCTCGATCGATTAACAGTGAAATTTTACAAGTTTACCTGTACGTTATTCATATTACCATTAGCGAAGTATTTTCGTCTGAACGTCATTTGTAAACTTAGGTCTACAAGTTACAAAGTGTATAAGCTTGTAAAAACCTTACGACTTAAGGAAGAAATAAACTAATTTGTAATCGTTATGTGGACTGGATTTCGAATTATTTTTACCAGATAATTTAAAATAACCCACAATAAAGAAACGACGTTATAACAAATACAAACGATACTGGACAGTTATTGTTGAAATGGAATGCTATTTGGAATGTTTATCTTGAATAAATCTCACCGTTTCCATTTACTGTTGTTGTTACATAGACATAAAAAACACACAAGACTGTATGATATCTTGAAGAGTAACTCTGACTGATGTAGTGAATTTCAGTAGGTTTCAATTACTAAATGTGTCAATAAATGTTACGTAACGCTGTGTACAAGTCTAATACAGACATATATTATTCATAGAAGCCTTGCATAAAACATGTTCAGTACATCAAAATAGATTTAAAAATAAACTTTACATTTATTTACTTACCACAATCTATAAAAATTATTAAAACGAACTGTTTTTTTTTCACATATTCTCAGCTTTAATCAGTATTATTAACCTTCTACAACAACAAGTGCTGAATTTTTCTATACCAATATTATTAACAAATAATAACATTTTTAACTTGTTATTGCATAAAAATTGTGTATTCCCCGAATTTTGTGCATAAGAAAGTGGAGTTTTCAAATTGCCTAATGGTTGAAATTCTAAGAACATCTGGTCTCCCACAATTGTTATTATGACACCCACTGCTTACAAATACTGATACCCAGGGCCGGATTAAGGCTATTGGTGTCCAGGAGCTAATTAATTTTTGGGGACACATCAACAGAATTGTGTGTATTTTTCAAGGTCGATGGGTGTCTCCAAAGCCTTTGAGGATTGCAGTCCCATCAGCCCTTGCGTTTAACAGACTGTGCTAATGCCAAAGTTTTTTAAAGGCTACCGCGTTAGATATAATTTTTCGTTACTTTTCTTGTAACAACACGTGAAACCGTAATTTGAATATTTATATTATTATTTAAACAAATATAATGGTAACTTGTCAGAATAACACTAACACATTTAACGTTTTCTTTTGGCACGCTTTATTATATGGAAAGACTAGGGATTCCCAAATTCATCCCGGTAGGTCGGTGCATTTGGAAAGGCTACAGTCAGCGTAACAGGAAATGTGAAACCACCAAAACACACGGAATGAGCAGTGATTGGTTAGTTCAGATTTATGCATGATGCCAGTCCTGTGTTAACGTCTTAACGAGGGAAGGCATCGCCAGCTGCGTTGTTGTCTGTATTTCCGAATACATTTCAGTTCATATTGAAAATCAACACAAATAAGATGGAAAAAACGCAAAAGAAAAATACTATTCAGCTACAAATTGCGTCGTTAAGGTAGTAATCTGGTTTTATATATCAAAAATTTCCTTAAAACAGGAGATGAGAAAATACTGTAAAACGAAGTATCTTGCTTTGATCAACCGCATTGTGCAATAACTGTGTACTAATGTAAGGAACTTAATAATACATAAAATTAAAAAAAAATATCGTGAATATTTTAGGGACAACTGGAATGCTTCGTCAAAGTTTCATCAATATTTTATTCTGTTTTCGTAATCCTTCCTATATGTGATGTGTTTGTTAACGTAACTGACCCGCTTTTACTATTCTAAGTTATATTTCACTGTAACTATTAACACTACTTGTCAGCCAATAAATTCAAGTAGAATAAATGCTATAAATATTTTAAAAACTTTATAACTTTCATTTTATTATCATCTTGCTGTGAGTTAATGGATTATTTTGACAATCTGTGATGTGCAACTGTAAATATTAAGAGAATAGAATAACACAAATGATAACGATATCCCCCCCCCCTTAAAACACAACTAAAGTAATAACATTTTCCTAAACTTTTGTGCAATTCTTTCGATTGCGATAGTGTGTGTAAATTTTTCAAAATTACGTATAAGGTTGAAAACAAAGCTCCCCCCACACACATCCAAGATAAACCTAAAGAGGTTGTAATACGTACCATGACATTTGTTGTACTTGGTAATGTAACTAACATGAAACAAAGTTGCACTTGACAATATATCGTCATAACGATACTTCCATCAATATACTTCTATTATCTATTTCTATTATGTGGTGGTTGCTGCTTCTTAAAAATCAAAAGTTGAATTCCACAAATCAAATAATACATTCCACTTGTAAGAAGACATACGTAAGTTAGTTTGTTGTGCATTAATTCGTAAATTAACAGCTAAAATATCGAAGTTTTTAATTTGTACATTTCGTCGATAAAGTCATGTACTATCTCGTGTAAAGTCAACAAAACTTAAAACTTGATAATTATCAGAGAAAGTTTTTATCTAATGTAATACAACACTTATATTTTAAGCTCAGCTCTAATCTTTCTGAACTGAAAATTCAAGTTCTTTTCCCTAACTATTTTATTCTCAATCAAGGACGTGATTAAATTAGCAAGCTGAGCTGCGATCATATTATGAAGTATGTTAACAGTATTATTGGTCGTTACACTACTTCATCTATTTTTGTGAGTAAACTATATGAAAATATGATCAATATTATGATACGTGAAACTAATCCAGCATTCTCAATCATCATCACGTTTATCCTACTTGATTGTGGGGTCCGCTTTACGAGTCCTCTGTTTCCATTCGTTCCGATCCATCATGGCATCTTCCTCTTCAACAGTGCATGTCTCCCTCCATGTCCTACCTAACGGTGTGAAACCATTTTTTTTTTCGTCGTCCTTCTTGGCGTTTGCTTTCGATTCTCATCGAACTGACTACGTTACTAATGTATTCTTCTGGTCTTTGAATAATGCGCCCATACCATCTGAGGCGGCTTCCTTGTATCTTTTCTGTTATGGCTGTCACACCTACGCTTTCTCTGATGTAAGTGTTAAAGATTAGGTTTTTCTTAGTAACTCCACAAAACCATCACAACATTCTCATCGCATGCACCGTTTGAATACTCAATCGCCAACATTCACTCTTATACATTTTGATTGGTTGGACCACTGTTTTGTACACCAGTACATTCAATTTAACAGGCATCATTCAGTAACATGTAACTCCAGATACCTCACACCACTGTATCCATCCTTTGTTGTCATGGCTTTCATGACTTCAGTGTTTCAATCGCTCAGAATTATCAACCCTAGATATTTAAAGTTTTGTGATCATGCTAAAGGTTCCCCAAGAATGTCAATTGTTCCGCCATTTTGTGAATCGTGACAAAACTACATTCGCTATATTCGATTTTTGCCCTACTTAACTTCAAACCTCCTCTCACTACATGTTCCTTCTATCGGCTTACCTTTTCTTCTTGTTTTCTTCGGCTTTCAATACATATGACCACATCATCCCCATACATTGTGGTGTGTGGTACTTGTTCTTCGATCTCTTCCGTCAATGTTTCAAGCACAACAATGAATTAGTAGGGATCCTTGGTACACTCCAATTGCTATTGGAAAGTCCTATAAATCATCTACAGGTGTTCGTACATACACTCGACAGTCTTTTATACAGGCCACTCTTAATAGTACTTACAAAAGCAACTATTGAATATGTACTATATATATATATATATATTACAAAAATATTAGCACAATACGTTTTCAGCTAATAATGGACCAGTTCTCACTGATATTGCAACACATACCAGCAACAATTCCATTCTACCGAAACTGGAAGTTTAGGACTGCAAACCATCACATTAATTGATGCAGAGAGTTCTATACAGAATAATGTCACATATAGACAGACTGCAGCCCATACATCTCTTATCATTACCTTAAACTGATGTCTTCAGTTAACGAAACTAGAATAATGGATAACCATAATGTAAACTAATGAATCCAGTTAATTACGAGCCTCAATTTTATAGTAACCTCAAGAATAATATGGATACTACTACACTGTTCCGAATGTTCAGCATGATGCGTGTGGTATCATGGTGCACAGTTAATGCTTTTTCGTATATTAAAATAACGATGTAACCATTCTTGAAACTGTATTTACTTATGTAAAACTATCAAAATCAGAAGATGACCAAACAACTTCACTAAATTGTGAAAGGCAATACACGCCATAATCGTAGATTGATGAATAACAGAACAAAATATAATGATTTGTGTAAAACAAAGAGTCATATACAAAATACTAGTACATTGTACACTTACTTTATTTCCTATGATGATGTTTTATACCGTTAATAAATTCATAATCTAATTGCAATAACTCGTTATTTGTGATTTTGTATGTATAAACATGAATTCATACATTCTTATGTTAATACAGTCTTATTCTAAATTTACCATTTTTTTTCTGAGTATGCAGTTTTCACATAACACATGGTGAACAAAGTCGTTAAATTTACGTTATTCTAGGTGCCTTTGTTCTTCATCATTCTGTTTAGGTCACACCTGCTCTGCCCAGGGAAGCATAGCTATTATGCTGCCATTGTGCAAGAATGTACAAAGCATGTCCTTCAATGTTAGGTCAAATAGTATCGAGGTTATGGCCTCCCAGAGAACAACCATCACATGGGTAGTACTAATGACTCGGGGTAAATCCGATGTTACCTGTGGATGTAAGGAATGTTGAGTTTAAATAGACTGGTAGATGATTTTGGACTGATGAATTTGAAAGGAAGTTACCTGTTTAGTACAAGTGACCGTCTCATGTTTATAAAACCAAGCACACACAGTGTTTGTGTACTACTTCGTAATACATATTTGGCTGAACTTCCCGTTATTAATCAGAATTAGTGCATTGTTTTAAGGTTAAGTCGATTTTACCTACATATACTACAGAGTAGATATCTAGGATAACATTTTGGTGCCGTGACCAGGATACCTTATTGTGGAGTATGATGTTTTCTGCTGACTTATGTATTGCGCTCGTGTTATATAAATTTAAAAATTTTGTAGTTGTGGAAATAGCATTTTCCACAACTAGAAGGACCTACAACCAAGAGGGAGAGTTAGTAATTAAAGGAAGATGGTTGTACACGATATTTGATGGTTCTGGAAGAAGTCCACTACTAGACATTAGACTTTTGCTCATACTGCAAAGGTCTACGGCTTTTCCATGAAGATCAATCTCAGTACGGGTGAAGCAATAACAACTGAGTATCATCATAGTAATGTGATATTTGGTGAGTCTGAGACCAAATGAGGGATTAGTATAGGGCTCGAGGCCTTTGCCATCCAAAGTAACCCAACTACAGCTCTGGTCAAGGCCACCCATGAACATTGGAGAGAGAACGAAGATGCCATTGATGGTGAAACAGCAGCCGCCAAACCATTAAGTGAACTATAGAAAAGAGGTGAGTCTCCCTCTGAGCCTGGACAACCATGGATCCCAGAGGAACCTGGGGTCTTCAGAACTGATAGACAAGCTGCTGATAGCAGTTCATTGCACTGCCTCCCTGAACCAGGGATCAACCACCCAGCTAAAAGCGTGAATCCCTAAGAATTCCTAATATGCTGTGCTCACAATTGCAAGTGAGAGGTCCTGGCCATGATGACGGTTCGGCATGTTATAATAAAGATTATTCATTTGTTCAATAGATTTTTGTTTAGTCTCTATTTCATTCTCTCGAACTCAATTACTCGGAAATTCAGTGCTACTTTGTAATAAATATATTGTTGAACCTCTTGTTATTAAGTGAACTTATCCCATTGCTCTTAGAGTAACTCAGTTTCCCCTGAATACACCACAAGAAAATCAGTTGTGTATTTCCAGAACTGTACATTTAAGACAGAGAATTTACGACTACTTTTCAGCTTCTTTATCCGTAAAGAA
This sequence comes from Limulus polyphemus, assembly GCF_000517525.1. Lineage (NCBI taxonomy): Eukaryota > Metazoa > Arthropoda > Merostomata > Xiphosura > Limulidae > Limulus > Limulus polyphemus. The sequence goes on from NW_013666141.1 coordinate 331,828, forward strand.
CTCAATTTATGGTTCTTAGTCCAATTTTTTTCGATATAGCAAAATTAAAAAAGATAATCAATCGACCCTAATATTCTTACAAATCGAACCCGAAATAAATGTAAGACAATAAATTCATAAAACATAACTTAATAACTCATTTTATTTACTGTTGAAGTTTCTTATCTATTTTTTTCCCTAATAAATTCTTATTTTTAGACCATCACATTCCAAGAACGAGAAACAGAAAAAATATGGGCACTTAATTCACTCAATTTTTTAAGAAACTCAAAAAATAGTTTGCACATGAGACAGGATTATTTACTGGGTACCTTATGTGGTGTTTTATGTTATTCGGATTCTAAGAAGAATATGACAAATCTTTGTTTGGTGTTACAATAGTGATTGCACAACTACATCTGACACTAAATATTTTATACAAAGTAGTTCAAGAAACTCTATAAATATAATGGCATGTGAAATGAAAAAACATCGATATCGTACGTCAGTGGTGTTTAATACATAAAAACGTTTAGATTACATGATAATTCCTCTTTGAGAATCCTAACACGAAATTTAAATTCCTGGTGAGAGCCAAAAATGTTGTATCTGATTCTCTTGACGTAGCTACCTATAACACTAGTCATTAGGCTTGTCGCCAACATCAGCGTGGAACGATAATACACAAGACCAAATGATACATGTTACTGAGAGTGTCATGACTGCGATATGTGGTCTTGTCACCCACACAAGTTATGATAGACGCGAAACATTACAGATAAATGTCCAGGAACATGGGTATAAAATATATATTATTAGCTGGTACATGTACGATCTACATTTAGAATATTTGAACCAATGGAAAGATTTCAAAGTTGTTCCATGTTATTTTTTAACCTTGAGGTATCATCTTAAGTCAAGATCATATACAGTAGCACAAATGCAGTTTTTGAAGGTTAAATTTAATGATAAATAAAAGTTAGTTATATTCTTGAATTTACAATTAAAATAGCAATTGTCTACCTCAGGGAGTTCTGTTTTGAATTGAAGTTTACTTATATAAAGCATTTAATGGAAAATTAGTATACTAAAGTGTTAATTCTATCTAAAGTTAATCAACTGCGTATATGATATCGATCCATTCTGAACAATTTGGAAATTCGTTATCAATAAAGCCGGTGTTGTGTCATTGATGTCATCTCTAATTTTTCTAATTATGAACCTAATGAAAAGACAGAATTAGCACATTGTTCCATAGATATACCTATTTGATAATTATTTTTTATCCTTTGAAGTTCTGTTAAAATGTCTCAATGACTGATAGGCATCTCCTTGTCAAGACAACTGTGATACAGTGAGAACTTATGTTAATAGCTTAGATTGTCGTCATTTTATAATTATGTTTCTTGAAAAAATATAAGTGTTTGAAATATTTGAATAGTAAATACCCAAACTTAAAATTTACTGTCAAATATGAGCAAAAGTCTAATTTATCATTCTTAGATACTCTTATTTATAATCGACAATGAGTATTGTGAACTAACTTTATGCACATTTATTAATTTTGTTCCCAAAGCTTAAATAAGTTAAATTTATTTAAAATTCATAATAATTGTGCTTAAAAGTTTGTAAGCAAATATTCTAACTTTTATGATGAAATAAATCGTATTCAAAACCTTTTGATACCCAACGAATTTGACAGCCTTTCAGAGTCAGGGGCGCAGCCAGCACTATAGAGTTGGGAATGCGACTCCCCGCCTATGGCCTAGAGTCTAGAGTAATATTGATGAAATACTGTATGTACTGACCATACCCAAAGTCCCGAAGTCTGCTGTGTCAAAGAACACTGTATCACTTGAATAGAATCACTAACTTACGAAAAAGCAGGATATGTCAGATCGTGAACTTACCAAGATACCAGTATTAGAAAATGCTTAATTAATATTAACTTCTAATCAAAGTAAACTACAGATCAGATATAAAAAGATCAATGCGATAATGCGCATACATAATTCAGAACACTGTTCTTACTTATAAAGATTAGGATGTATTATCTTATCAATTGGGTAACCTCGTTATTAGCAATACTTTCGACCGTAATCACAAGAATATCTCACGAGGATCGGCCTGTTTAAAGAAATTATGTTAGTCTTAAATCAGTACACTAAGTCAAAAGTGCCAGATAATGTTTATAACAGAAATATAATAAAATAACTATACTATTTATATTAAACATTGTAATCAATTAAAGAAACATTAAAGAAATAATATACCTTACTTACATAACACATAAACACTAGTCTCGAAGTTCTTTCGCTTTCAACTGTATGATTACAACTTACATGAAACTATATTTTCTAATGGGTTTTACCCACGGAACGTTGCCAGTCTGGACACACACACTGCACCCTTTTACGTTTCTACATAAGGTAATTTTCATTAGACTACGTGCAGATTAACTTTGTATTAATGATTATAGAAACTACTTTACTTTAGCAGAAGCACACCCAACAGTGTATTAAAGAAGAAAAACATTTACTTCAATTTTTCATTATTCCATACTCATTATTTAAACTGAACACAACTCTTCATGCTAGCTCAATTTTTTCTTAGTCTTGCATTTTAAAACGCACATGGTTAAGAACTTTAGTAAAGCTTGTAGTTTAGGTTGTAAAATGCCTGAAGAAGTAAAAAATATTTATTGGCTTTCCTTCTTCCTCATAGCACAGCAACAGGGGCTTTTATCTATTCATAATTTTGCACACATTTAATAAGATTCGTTAAAGTTCTGATATTACTCATCTAACAACAGTGGTTAACTCCCCCCAAAATTCTAAACTGCGTTCAATACAAGTCCTTGATAAGTTGAAGAACCATGAAGTACTACATTTCCTTAAATAAAGCTAAAACCTACTTCTATCTACGTGCAAGAAAGAACATCACGTTTAAGAAGTGCTAACCCTAAACTTGTACCTTTAAGGTGAAATTTTGGCTGATATCCATATTCAACACAACTTTTATTATAAAACAACACAATAAGAACAAATATGTTCCTAAAATTTACAGTTTAGTACTTTTTGATAAATAATGTGTATTTTTTTGTTTCTTCGAATATAAGCAAATGCAGTAACAAACCTGTCCATGCACGTACAACACACTTAATGTCACTCTTAAATTACAGCGTTGTTATTGGAAAACCTTAATACCATTCCTGTTACACGCCACCTGTTTTATAAAGTATTCTTTTATTTTACATTTCAAAAGTGCATTCACTTGCAGCTTTGCATGTAACATCATTTGGTTCATAAAAATAGTATCCCTATTTTTGGTACTGAATGATGACAGACAGCACGTACATATACGACTAACGTTCCTTGAACACTGGTAACTGGTACAGTTTCTGTACAGAAAAAAAAAATGCTAAGAATAAACGTGCACCTTAGCGCAAAAGTAAAGAAAACTATATCTGCAGTTACAAAAGAAGTAACGCATCGTAATATCAAATCACAGGGTAGATAACAGTATGGTTTTGATGAGATAGTTTTATACTTCTGATCGAACGAACAATATATATAGAATTGAGAAAGTTGTATTAAAGCAATTTTCAATATGCAAATAATTCAAGTGAGAACCACAGCTGATATAAAATTACTGTGAAACGGCATGTATCAGAACTGCATTCTGACATTGATTTCCGTTATGTAGGATATGTGATGCCACACCGAAAATTTATTTCTTTTAGTGAAGGGTATGTAATAGTCCTTTCCGACACAAAATATTCTTACACTCAGATCATAAAGATGTGTCCACATCTGGGATTTAGAATTCCTAAGACATAGATATCCCTCGTATTTAATAGCATTGAAAAACATAGGAATACGGATCAACTTGGGGTACCAGGACCATCCAGAACGAGAACTGCAACAAGTCGTATCCTAGGCATGGTAAGCAAAGTACGGCGTGTTGCAACAGGTTAGAATCCACAAACACAAAGATCAGTGACAAAAGCCGTTCATGTGACTCAGGTATCAGTACGCAACATAACCAATAAATATCTTTGTCTAGAAAATCGACACAATTCACGTGCACACAAATTGCTTCCACGAAACATCTTTCAATCGCCGCATAGTTCAAGCAACTGGACAATGAAACGGGTATTTATGTCATTCTATACCAAGACATTCTGCCTATGGATATCTGTGCGATTGAACTGTTGAAATGGGCGCTGGGAACCATAGTTCTGGTACACTAAATGGACTGTGGAAGCAAGCATGGAGGAGTGAGATGCTTTGGAAACAAACAGCCTTACGACAGAGCCTTTTGCAATGGAAACTACGCTACAGCACTATTCTATCGTCAGATAGAACATAAGTAGACGCAGCGAAATGGACAGGTGGTAAGAATCCAAAATAGTTTTAATATAACGTACCCAACCTATGTATTAGCCCGAACCTCGGTATATTTCACACCAGTAAACTGTTTGTCTTAAGAAACTGAAAAGTTTAATAAATGTGCTTTTTGTAACTTTTGCAAGAATTATACTTGTTTGGCAATTTTTACCCATTATTTAGTCACAATCTGAGATCCACTTGACAATTTAACACCACAACACTGCACGATACTCATAGAGAAACTCGAGCCACTTTAACATCTAAATCTAAACACTGAGTAAAGGTAAACTTGAGTCCTAGGTTTCGCCGAAACTCACAAGAAGTCCTTTTAACAAGTATAAGATAATTCATGTTCTACGTTTGTATACGAAAAGTCTACTTTTTAATTTGTATTCCAATAATGTATCTGAACACTTGTGTGCAATTAAGACATGAACGAAGAATGCTGTTTTAATTTTTGACTGTTGTAAATATCAAATAAACACATTTTTACTAGCTTATATTGTTTTTCTTAGCATTAATGCCTTCCGAACTTACAATAGATGTAGGTCTTATATAAACTGACGTCATCTACTTACTTTGTGCTTTGTTAATTATATATACATTTTTATATGACAGCGGAAACTGTCATAAAAATGGAAATTAAATAAATTTAGCGAACACTGTTATTAAGTGCTATAATTCTGGTCGCAAAGTCCAAATTATCAACTTATCTCTATATCAAATTAAACCATATAATAATATGAATTATGAATATATTTTATTATAAGTTATTGAGTGTTACTGTACAACATTCAAGCAAATTTTGCGAGTTATGTTTAAGTTGATTTATTTAGGTTCGCGCTGAGAATGGAAATGAGATAAGTCTATATGTTCCAAAATGTCCATGCACCAGTACGTTTTTTTTTTTTTTTTGCCTAGCCTCTTCTGAAATTCAGCTGTTCGTCGCAAACAAACGTTGTCATACATCCTTCAATGTAATGAAAAACAAACAACATACATTTGAATTTCAGTTTAATAAAGAGTACTCGTCACTATGGGGACATTTTTATTTCTACTTAATCAACGTCCATAACAGCTTTACTTCAAGGCTAAAAGATGACCCCAAAACATGGCACCATTAGGTCTACATTAAGGAAGAATAACTGTTTGACGACTACAGGGTTTTCAAGACGTCATGTTCAATGGTGTAATGCTAAATTATAAAGTGCAAGAATACTCTCAAAATTTGTCAGGCGCGTGACGTCACCATCAAGATAAATATCCCATATTCAAAACCTTTTTTTTCCATTTTTGTGAGCCCATTTTAAATACAGACAATCTATGCAGCACTAATTATTTTAGACTACTTAGATTAGTAATAAATGGAATATACATGTATTACCGAAAGAAAACATGCAACTCAACTTCCCTTAAATTAAGCACCAAATGTACACAATACTTTTAGCAACAATTGTCAGAAAACAGTATTGACATCTTTCTTTTCACTTTTATAATGCTTTGCCCATCTTCTGTCCTGACAACACAAATAAATAGAAAAAAAACGACCTTTTTTTACATTATGTAAATAATAAGTCTTTTAAAACTGTGTAAATTCTAAACAATTCTAATTTCTAATTGTAAAATGTATTTTATTAAGTGGTTTAACACCGCATTCATATGTCTTAATAACCACATAACGTATGACAAAACAGGTCACTATTTTCAAAGCTCTGACATCTGCTCTTGAGCTGAAGTAGTCGCTCAGTGCCTGATGCCACCTCCCGAGAGAGAGAGAAAGAATGACAATTTGCTGGGCTGTTTGAAAGAGCTCTATCAATGGACACGGGGATCATAAACAGCCACCGTGTTTTCTGACACTCAGAGAACTGGGTTATGAAATACCTTAAATTGCTAGTGTAAAATGAATAAATTAATATGTTATATACATATTTATTTTAATACCAACGTTTCTTTAGATTAAATTTATATTTAAAAACATACATAGCATATACTGTTAAATATGTATTCCGAAACTCCCGCCTATTCTTCAAAGTTGTAGAAGATTCTCGGCTGTAAGAAACAACAATATGTGTGTGTACGTAAATGCTTGTGTTAGCGTCAGTACTGTTACTCAAAACTGAACTTTCTAGAAAGCCTCCAACGCCTATAAATATCATCAACGCGACGCGCTAAAAGAAAAGAGTATCTATTATTAGTTCGCTATAGTCAGTGTGCTATATACTTTGGAAGATATAACTGTGATTGTTATAGCTCTTATCAATCGGAAAACTTCAGATATTTGACCAGGAGCATTTACATAATTCGAACATTACAACTCATTTAACTTCAGTGGATTCTCATTGGACATTAGTATTTTTACGAAAACATTACCTAACGTCTTCGGTGGAAACTCAATCTCTAATAGGCATATGAACAGTGAAGACTTCAGGGCTAGCTTGCTTTCTGTTACGTGAATTGTGCCTAGGTCAACTCGAAATTGACTCGCTCATCGTGAACCCCCGATAAGATATTAAGGAAGTTTCAGATTAGAAAGAAGACTTTATATTGTTTGTAAGTTTGTGAAATATTTGTTTATAAATCATTGTTTGTAATAACTATTTGCAATAACTGTTATTGTAAATTGTATTGTTGTGTGTATATTAAAACGTATTTGTGTTAAAAAAAAAGAAAACTGTGTGTATCAATCTTGTTGGCAAATGTCATAAACTGACAATATATCGGCATATATATCTAAATACTAAATCCAAAGTACAATTTAACTACTAAATTTAAATTATCAGTTAACTCGGTTTCGAAAATTCTAATACGTAAAAGGGACTCAGTTCTAATATCAGTTGCCAGAGATGCGCTCCAGCAGCACTGCGCCCAGCTATTTAAGTTTAAAAAATAAAATTAAAACAAAATAACTGAATTTTAAGGACGCATGACATTGGTCTGTAATAAATGCAAAATATCGCTGCGGTTAATATACTACATTCTCGGTTCGTAGACTGTCTCTTTTACAATGTAATTCACATCACGTACGTCACGACTTTCCGTCAATAATTGCCATCGTCTTCAGTTCCCTTATGCTTTGTTAACTACAGGATGATAATTTTTTTAGTACATGAAGACAGACGGAAATTGTTATGATAATAAGCCTAAATCACAATACTAACCCACAACGGCACAAATATCAAACAACAAACTAGCCCATATCAAGCATAACTTTCAGATGTATCTACATTTAATTATCGTTTTACGTCTGGTTTACTATACGCACTTTATACGATTTCCTATTTGGTCAATTTGAGGAAGTACTTCCTGCGTAGCTTGGTTCGCTTTATCAGGCCACAAAAAACACAACGTATCGGTATGTAAACATGCAAACAGAGCTTTTCATAATGATATTTTTCAACTGCACAGTTGTATTTTAACTTCATCATTTTTTAATACATGACACATTATTGCACCTCATATATACAGGCCTAGTAACAAATGACCCAAAATATGAAGAATATTCTAGTAAATACATTTATTTATGAACTCAGGAATGGAATTTTTTTACCTTGAATATGTTTTTTTAAAATAGTTATCCCCTTGAACTTATATAGGTGAATTTTCAACTGCACAAATATTTTTACAGATGCACAATTTGTGATCAACTGCACACTTGGAAAACCCTTATATGCAAAGCCGATATATTTTCAACACCAGTGTATATGATGTACAAAGAAGGTTGAGCTGAAAATGCGCGATTCTAACCCATTTTTGTGTTAAGTTATACATTCTATGAACCCATGCTATGTCAATCACACTATATCTACTACATCCTGTGCCGATAAGGTTTTCGCCCAATACCAAGATTCATCAGGCCGGCTGGGATACGACATAGTCGTGATCTAGGCGATTGATATATATATATATATATCGTCAATTTTCATGACCTGCAGCTAAATGGTGTACCTAAGGGTCAGTAAGATGGAACTTAATTTACTAATATATATATATATATATATATATACCTTGTATATTGATAGACACGGCACTTTTTTATCCAAGCTAGAAAATAGTAAATAAACTGAAATAGTTTTCTGTATAGGACCGAGCTTAGTGTTAAATCTGAGCATCACCAAACTATACCATAAGGTGTAAAGACACCGTTCAAATTTAATTTAGTTCTACGTATTCTTACATCAAATGTGAAAAATAATTAAAATATCTGTCATACCTTAAGAGAAGAAAAAAAGGTGCCAAGAAGTGGTACAACTACAAGTGTAGTCTCCTTGAGTATCTTGGCACTTGTGTATAATGTTAAAATAATAGATAACACACAACGTGAAAATAGGTACACAATTAAAGACATTTTAATAGTCAATATATAACTACTAAAAAGTGGATTCTACATGTTTTTGACGTTGCAACGTCATCTTCAGGAGTGAGTTGCAAGACATAATTATATATACTTTTTTGTTGTTGTTAAATAGGTCAAGTGGCCCATGTATAGGTTTACAAATCCCGCGTGAACATTTTAGAGAATGTCACCCCACATTTTTGCATACATATTCGCCGGACCTTCATCTCTATTTAATAATACATCATCTTTTTTATATTTAATTATTTCTAAGGATTATCGAATATTATTGGCTATAATGCCTTTTGGTTGAGCTAATATTACAGTTTTATCAATAACTTAATTCTTATCACAATCAACCCCATGGATGATGTATTTTGCTATAGTTGATTAATTATAAAAGTGTGCAATTATTAAGAAACAATAAACTGTTTAAAACAGAAACTAACTGAACTTTGGTTTAAGAAATGTATCACTGACGAGTCATATAATAGAGCTAGTAGAGCCCTAGGAGTGATATTTATACACACACACACACATATATATAAGTAAGAAATATAGTCAAGCCATACAAAAAGATGTGATATTAAATAAATGAGCCAAGCTACGAAGAAACTATTGGGTCATTTAACTCCCCCTTTGAAGAGCGATACTGCGCCAATTGTTCCCTCTTAAGGAAAAATAAGCCCAACGTTACCACCAAATAAACAGATTAAAAAGCGTTAACTTCCAAACAATCACTCGATTATCGTTATTCTGATAATGCTGTCATCATTTCACACTTTTAGCCGATAGTGCATGTGGTTGAAATACATTTATTCGCCTCATTGTGATGTCACTAGTTGTGTGAATTTCATTATTTTGTATATGCTGGACTTTGAAGCAGAGGTTCTGTGGTTGGTGTCCAGTTACCGAAAAACAAAAACATTGCACTCCACAATTCAAGGGGGATGGTGTAAGACAGCCGCCTTCCCTTTAGCTTTTCACTTTAAAATTTAGGATGGCTAGTACAGATACTTCTGTAAAGTAACTTTACATGAAAACTAACAAAATCAAATTTAGAATGTTTTTAGAATTTGCGATTTAAGTATATGTAGTGCATATGATTTCAACATGTACTGTATGCATTTTCAGGATGTACAGCAAGAGGTAACAGTTTATATCGAAACTAGTCACGTTTGTGTAAACAGAAAGCCTTCAAGTAAACACACTGCATTGATTTAACACATTTGTAAACAGAAAGATGTGCATTCTACATCCAGAAGTAAATGCACACGATTTAAGTTTCCTTGGGAAATTTTAATGATGTAACACATATGCAATGCATGTTTTTCAGAAATATTAGATCGTCAAGAAATTAATATTGCTTTTTTTAGACGAAAAAAACCCGAATAACTTGTATATCAAAACAAAACATTTATTAAATGAAATAGTCTCCATTCTTATCGATGATGCATTTACATCTTACAATCAGGTTGTTAATGCCTTGATTAAAGAAATCACTTGGCTTTGAAGCAAAAAACATGTCGATGTCCTCGTTAACACCTTCCAGATTTGCATACCTTTTCCCATTAAGATGGTGTTGCAGCTAAGGAAAAGATGGTATTCTGATGGTGCTATATCTGGAGAATATGGTGGGTGGGGGAGAACTTCCCAACCCAACTCCATAATCTTGTGTTGCGTCAAACATGCCACATATGGACGTGCATTGTTTTATAGAAGAAGAACACCTTTCCGATTGACGAGTGAAGGGCGTTTCTTATGAAGGGCTTGAATTAAACGTTCCATTTGCTGACTGTAGATCTCTGCATTGACAGTTCGCTGTGGATTGA